>NW_022204507.1:4317592-4424537 GCF_008831285.2 Nymphaea colorata | reverse complement strand
GTTTTTTTTCTTTTTTTCCTTATCCTATCTTTTCCTCTTCTTTTTTCCTTCCTCTCTCTCTCTCTCTCCCCCCCCCCCCATTTACTCTCTTTAATAAACTTTGAATTTGATGAGATTAAGGTAAGCTTGATAAAAAATTAAAAATATACACAAATAAAATTACATATATAACAAATAACGTGTATATATATACATATATATATATATATATATATATAATAATATATATATATATATATATATATATATAATATATATATATATATATATATGCTCTGGCCGCACCCGCACCCATGTGACATAGATGCATACTATATAACATAGTTACATACTATGGATATATACAAATGTAATCATATTAATGTATACATTATATATATATATATATATAATAACATATTACATATATATGTATGTATATGCATAATATGTATAACATTTGAAACTATATATGTATGTACATATGTACTGTATTTACTATAATATAATGGTATATACATATATGTGGAATATAATACATATATCTATTATATATGTGATATGTGTATACTTATATAGTATGTGATATGTTAATATACGTATATAGATATACATTAACAAATATACAATACATGTATGTAGTATATATTTATAGTATACTGTACATATCAACAAATGAATTTGATTGTGGACTGAGATATAAAACTACTGGGAACTTTGCCTCAGCAACCAGCTTATAGTGTTCAGGTACTGCACAATATGTGAGGAAAGGAAAGAAGAGTTAGCAAAGAAGCTAAATTGCAATGAGATGCACAGGCATAGCTGGTGAAATAAGTAAACAACCTATCTTTGTCACAATTGTCTCTAAACGTTCAGCAAACTCATGAAAGTGCTGCTACTTTTAGGTTGCACGAGCATGGAGTCACATACATCAGTATGTACATAGAATTTTCATGACTTTTCAGGAAAGCATTGTCAAATATAAAATATAAGTAGAAAAAAGTAATAAAAACAGCTGAGAAGATAACACTAATTTTCAAGATTTTCTTTTTGGTTTGTTATGTACATATGGTTAAAATGGGAATTATACAATATACATGTAAAAACAACTTGACCCTCTAACAAACAGTTTTTAGTGGGAGGGGATTTGCTTGACTCAAATTATAATTAACTGAAGGAAGGCTTCTCAAAGAAACGTATGTACCATCCACAAACTAGGCCTCACTCAGTAGCCTATTTACTTGGCTTCGCCTACATCCTTCTTGTATCACTTGGAATGAAAACTTAGTCAATACACAGAAATAAGGAATAGTTAATATCTAAACATTGCACCATACACATCCACAGCAATGACAAACTAACTACCTAGAGATTTTATGAAGAAAAGTTCCACATGTCAACAGCATCGAAGTTCAATGTGGCTACTTTAATTTGTTTCAAAGTGAAGGAGCCAGTTCGGAGGTCGAGTTTGCCAAGTTCTGCAAAAGTTGCATGTTTAGGTCAAAAAGGTGGCTACATAGAAAGAAAATGAATGCCAAGGCTCCAAAATAAGCATATGGGGTCATAGTCCAGCATTGCAAGGAGGACTACTTGAAAATGCACTACAAGAACTAATGCAAATGGTGCACTAGTGAATTGGGTAAGTTGACTTCACATGTTCAATGTTCACCAATGCACGAAGAAACATAAAAATGAAGAACATCAGAAGTTAACTTTGTGCTGACATTACAAACTAATTTTAACAGTGCAAATATAAAGTTTGTGTTCTTAATCAACAGAAAAAAACAAGTCACAAAAGCAAAGCATAATCAAATACTATTTGATCGCAAATATTTTAAATACCAAATCAAAGACAACAAGGTCTTAAAGCATGTGATTGCATGATGTAGAATTACCCCGTTCTTCTTGGCTATGCAAGATTACCCTGTTCTAGTTAGAATTAAACTTGCGAACACAACATTTACAAAGATTTAGAAATCTCTCCCTCTCTCAAACACATGCCATGCATTCACAATCCGAGACCTTAGTACCTGAATAGGCGTGACTCGAGATTCTTTACAGGTTGCAGGATTTATGAACAAGGCGGTCACGTTGCGAAACTCAAAGAGTGTAGGTATTTGTCAACTTAGTAATTTAGTCACATAAGTGAATGAGGGAAATAGAAAGATAAGTAGTCACATAAGTGAACATGACACTAGTAAAGCCTAGAGAAAAAATGACCACTCCCACTTTTGGTGGATAGCCAAAGGAGCAAAATAATGTCACATAAAATTAGTTGACATCAAAGACGGGGCCACCGATGGCTTGGGATGTGCAAAGGACCCACATGCAGTTTCTCATTTCAAAATTTGCCATATTAAAAAAAGGAAAAATGTTTTCTTAATGAATAGGAATCATAAGAGAGTATAACAATTGCCGTGTTTCTTTTGTACAGGTTGCACATAAAGTTTGATATCGACAAATTTTTATGAACACCCATCTTCTCATTAAAAATCCATTTTAGGCAGCAATTTCATCTTGTAGTGTGGATTTAGTTTTCTTTACAACAGATATAAAAGTCTCAAGTCAACTTTTATTGGGACAAACTCCCAAAAAGAAGGCCTGTTAAGTGGCATCAACTTTCTGTCGTATTAAAAAAGAGTCTTAAAAAAGACATTAAAAATTATATTGTTCATTAACTTATTAAGTTATTCTTGTGTACTAGTGCAATCTGTTATTCTATTAACTAAAACACATCTTATGTTTCAGGAAAATCTTACGTGCAACGACATTTTATATTCTACTAAATGACAAGACAGTGGCCCTGCGGCTCAACTTTCAAACTCTGCCACTGCTTTGCATATGAGGGAAAAAGACAAACCTAGTAGCTCTTCGCAATTTATATCTTCGAATGTACTCTCATAGAACCTCATAGGTGTTCTTGTGGGGCTAGTTGCCAAATAAAATTTCCAGTAACCACTCAATGAGTACACAAATGGCAAGCCCTCAACCCAATAGCCAACACTATCTATAGAACTAGGAAACAACATCATCATTCCATGCGGCTAAGTTGGAAACCAGCACCTCAACTTTGCTTCTCTTGCACCAATACTTGAGAGGTCCTACAAACAGCAGTTGAATAACTTAAATTTTTAAAAGTATGTCAAGAATACGTAGCATAAATATATGAAGGATGCCAAATTAAACTATCTGCAATGAAAAAAAAAAGATGAACCTGTACTTGTGCCATCACAAATTGAGCTTCATACCTAAACAAGTTTAATTATACAAACTCAAACGCAAATCCCTATCTAAAGTTTTCCAATTAATCCACAAATCCTGAAAAGCAACATAAGATCATAATTTCAAAAATTGCACTCATGCATTGATGCATAGGAGGAGGTGATAAAATGCTCCTATTCCCTTTCTTCACAACCGCCTTCAACTGGCTACCAATTTTAGGAGAAAATACAATGCATGCAGAACCAATGATCAAATCTTTATAGATCATCCTATTGCCCCCTTGTTCTACTGCACCATCAAAAATTAGAAGACAGGTAGAGTCTCCCCCACAAAAAAGCATATTCAAGTGTCCTATGCACTCAAGAGAGAAAGGGGCTAGCCTTTTCAAGAGGCCTGAAGTGAGAAACAAAACAAAGTAAAGATACCAATGTAGAAGAAGTAGCAGCAAATATAGATGACTAAAAAACTCTAGTATACACATGCATCCTTATATACCTGGGTATAGCCATGACATGTGCAACTAACGTGTCTTCATTTAAATAGAATCACAAGCTCAATGAAGAGAACACGACAGTTAAGAATCAAACTGCAACTACTTTAACTAAGACTCAAACAAGCATTGCATTCTGAACCACGAGCACTACCCTGAACCACGTCCCCACTATACTAAACTACAGCTAAGAAGGCAACAAGAAAAAAATTCAATTTAAAACCAAACTTTCACGCATCTCGAACTAGATCAAAACATCAAGAAAATTCAATTTAAAATGTGTTCTTCACAAAAAAACATAAATTTCATAAGGACAACCAAATGGATCCATGTTCGACTTAGAGAAACTCGATTGGCTGTACAGAAAATGATGAAGGACATGCACAAGGGAGATTCAAGCCCCTTTGCTCCCTCTCTCTCTCTCTCTCTCTCACATGTATAGCCCCCCGACTTCAATCAGTCCCATACCCTCCACGCCCCTCTCCTTTAGTACCCACCTAGCCAAGCTGAATCCCTACCAAGTCCCTAAGCACCCGTGCACGTTATGCCTCCCTCCTTATTATCACCCTAGAGGTCGCACCACATCCCTATCCTCGGACTCACCAAGGACTCCAAGAAAGAGTGACTTCTTGAGATCCTAAAGCAAGGACCTAGTGGCTCCGCAGCCCACTCCTTCTCATAGACATGAACAGGCTTGAGCTCTAACTCTAGAGGAGACCCAAGTGAGGAAGGGCTCGAACAAAATAAGGCAATCGAAAACCTTACTAGATAATTTTCCTAGCAATAACACACAAATATATGCAAAATCACAATTCTACCCACTATACAAAAAGTCTAAAACTGTGTACGTTGGAGTGTTGGCTTTGATGTGGATACAGAGCCTTAAATAAATAATAATAATAATAACTAGAAAATTTCACTAAAAATTTGTAAAAAATAAATTGAAAAATCTGTTTCCTAGATAGAATTCAAAAAACAAGAAATAGAGCTCCGTTTTCAAAATTTTTGTTTGTGAGAAATAGAAACAGCGAAAAGTTTAAGAACAATATATCAAAATAATCAAAGTGGAAAAAATTTTGAAATTTTGTCGGCTGATTTTCACACAAGAAACTTCAAACCAACAATCAAACCCAAATTCAACTTTATCCCAGATCAGAACGTCATAAGTCTTCTGACTCTGAAACAGAGAATGATTTTTGTAGTTTTTACAGGTTTGCCAAATCCTGGTTATACCTGTCTTTGTAAAGAGTTGATACCAAAACTAAATGTTGTATTGACTCAACGGAAACAGAGGACCTTCAAAAATACTGAATGCTTATGATACAAGGAATGTCAACGACCAAAGGAAAGTAACGAAAAAACAAATCGATGACTAATATATGTTTGCAAAATAATTCAGCTAACTAACTAGGTCCGACTCATTCAGAAAGGCTTGACTAATGGAGAGAAACAAACACACAAAGTAAATACCAAGGCATAACAGCTCCAACATTCATGTACATTCTAAAATATAAATCGGTGTAACCATGCCATGCGTAACTAACATACATATTCAAAATCACAAGCTCAATGAAGAAAACATGACACTTAACAATCAGACACCAACCACTTTAACTAAGATTCAAACAAGCATAAAATCAGAAAACTACCCACGTCCCCACTGGATTAGACTACAAATAAAATATGCACCTAAAGAAGGCCAGTCAAGCACCACAAGAAGAAAGTCCGAACAATTGACCTTCAACAATAGTCTCACATGATGAGGACTCTAGTTAACTGACGCACTACATGAAACTAACTCTAAACTGAGCACGGCGATAGGCTGGAATTACATGGAACATAAAGAAAGATACATACTGAACCTAGGTCTCAAAGTCAAAAGACTCTAAACCTGTTTGACACTCACCAATAAGACCTGACCTTAACACGATTCCAGCCTGTAAAGAGAAAGTTCAATGGAGGACTCAGCAGCATGGTGGACAGTGTGCTCGATGATGCTTGAAGATGGAACACCTTCTCTTACTCTCACTTTTGACACTTGAAAATTCTTTATGCCAGCTAAGAAGAGCAAACACGAAGGAGGGATAATTAGAAGGAAATCTACCGCATTCTGGAGATGGGGGGTTGTTAAGATGAATGGTTAGATGGCTATGTGCCGGAAATGCCATAGGGCCTTCTCAAGCATATCCAACATTTTAAAACAACTAAACGTAGCAAGACTACAAGAAATAGTTAGCTAGTATAAGATTATGTAAATGAAAAAAATCAAATCAAATAAAATCAAATCTAGAATCACATTTCAAAAAAACTACTACCTAAACAGTGATGAGAAATAGGACCCATGAGTGAGGAGAGGGGATTAAGTGTGATGCCTTCGAATTTGGGTCCATAAGGGAAACCAAATAAAATCACGTGCTTACCCATGTTCTCTCTTAGTTTCCTTATGCTTCGGTCTCCTCAGAAGTAAGGTTAACCTCACTAGCCTCCGGACTGCCTATCTCAATCCGCCCTTTAGTCTTGCGCTCTACATTTAGCGCCTTGGCTTTGCTCGACATGGAATTAGCCTCACTTCGTTCAAAACGCCTTGGCCCTCCCTGGGTTAATCTGAAGACTAAAGAGAGTTGCGGCCGACAGATTGCAGCCGGTGAGAAGAGCGAGGAGCATACAATGGGTTCAAGCAAGGTTCAGTCAGCTGAGCAGAGCATGGAAGGGACTAGGTTCAGTCTGGTCAGTGGTCAGTAGAGCAGAGGTTGCTGGTTTGGGCAGAGAAAGACTACATCAGCTGTAAGAGATCAAGGAAGACTGGGTGCAACCAAGAGTGCATCCGGGTCAGGTTTAGTTGGCAAGAGCTCAGACTAACCTGCAGGGTTCAAGCCCAGACCGAGTCATTGTATTTGTTTTGTTTTGGATTTGATTGAGTCAGGTCTTGTACTGGTATCAGTCCGAGACAACGGGTTAAACCCGAGACAGTCCAACAACATATAAGCTCGAGACTGTGCCAAAACTTGTAACTTTTGGAAATTGAATCAATAAAAGAAACCCTTTCTCTCCTGCGCGAGAGAGTTTGAGCTGCTTAAGTGTGGCACCAAAAGCTTGGCCAGCGAAGGAGATTTTGCTGCAGAAGTAGATGGCCTACAGAACCAGAGGAGCCGAACCAGGAAGGCTACCAGAACTATAGACATTGAATACAGTGCAGAGGTAGATCCGATCATAGTGCAAGTGGTCTCCAATCCTTGAGGTGCTTAGAGGCTGGAATCAGAAGAAGGATCACTCGGTTGGGCAGCAGATGGTAGCTCATCTGAGGAATTCCTGAACTACACGTCGACAGCCAGAGGAACTTCTCAATCGGTAAGTAATCCTTCTCCGTGGATATTCAACCACGAGAACTTCCTGTTTACCTGATCAGAAGTGGAGAGGATGCTGACGTTCTGATCGATTTGAGTCAACTCATCTAATGAGAAGAATATATCGGTCTGATCTGACTGAGATCAAAGGATTTGAGAGGCTGACGAGTTCAGGCGAGCACGATCCCTGTTTCAGGCAGATCGCCTAACGTCTGACTTAGATCGATTTCAATTCTTTTAAGAATCGATTCTCACTGTGGCAATCTGTGTCTAATTGTTGTGTATCCCTTGCGACAAGCTACAAAGTGAAATAGTGAGGAATCGACTGACTGAAGATGAAGAAACAGAGGCTGAATTCCTGTTCTGAAGACAGCGACGACAATCTCTGAAAATCAGCACAATTCCAGCGATCGGAGGTTGATATGAGTAGAGAAATGGCTCATACATCTTCATAACTCTTGGGGGATCATTTTGGTGAAGTTTGGGAAGAATCCGAGCTGTTTTGGATAGTTCACCGGAGCTGATCGGAATCATGACCTCAGATCGTGGAATTAGGCAGCACAGTTCTCAGTGACACCAGAAACTAGGCTGATTTCAATCCTCAATGACTCACCTTTTCGATACTGCTTTGAAGCTCAATTTTTAGGCATCAGAATCTCAGCTATCACTGATCCAAATTTCAGCTCAATCCGACCTACGGTTTAATTTTGGCGAATTTTTGAAGGTGACTGGCCTCAGACGTTGCCTGAGTCCTGTGACAGGCTGACTTCAGGCAGAACCAGGCGCAACTTCAAGCTTCAACGAATCACCTATTGGAAACTACTTTTGGGCTGATTTTTAGAGCGTCTAATCCTCTAGAGCTTGGCTTCCTCCATATCATATTTCATGATTTTTGGACCTCTGTACACGGAGTTATGATTTTTTGAAGGAACGCTAGTTTGGGAGCTGGTTCCACACCTGTGAGAGGGATTCTCGTCCTTTTCCCCAAATTCTGTTGTAGACTTGGGTGAAATCGATTCTCTGGGGAATTCTCCATGACTTGAGCTTGACTATCTGTAGAATTATCTTCTGCTTGAGCTCTTGATTCCTTCGCAGCACCATACTCTCTGCTCATAGCTATGGTAGCGAGCTGTTGAATTAGGCGAGAAGCAGAACTTGTTGGAGCTCGATCTTGTAGCAAGGAGCTGTCTTGAAGAGGCGTGCGTCGTCGCCCATTCGACGCCAGCATCCCCCGAATTCGATTACAGATAGTAGGGGTTGATCTCATCTCCGATGAAGCCTCTCCCCTCTTGCATTCATCTGAGATTTCTGATTGCATACAGTGACTGCTCATGTTTTCTGGAAGCGCACATCACAGGCGTAGCAGGCTGATAGTGGACTTCATTCCAATCTACCGTCGGGGGAGGGCGATCTTCAGCACCAATCTGAAGATAGCTTCCCCCAATCTACATCACACAATTGGGGTTTCCTGCTATTCGGGTGACACACCTCCTCCATTACTTTCTGTTCAGCTGTTTCTTACAAGAAAAGTAAACTGCAAGTGTTGTCTTAAACACTAGGAGCTTGCGCATTGGAGATTGACCGCTATCAGAGGACTAGTAGCCGATTGAGCTGTGGAGTATTGCTGAATCCCAAGGATATACTTGGCCTTGTTCCTCGGTGAGTGCTGGAGTAGCTCCAGCCAGGAACATCTGAAACCCCCTATAACTGCGTGGGTGGGTGCATTTGATTTCCAGCCAACCTTCGGGTTTGCAGCCATTCGGGAATCCTCCAAAGCTCACGAAGCTGAGGACACATTCCCAAGCTGTCGCACTGTCCTAGGGCGAAGGGTTGGAATGCACGACCTAGAGATTGAATGTATGGTTTGGCATGGATGATGTGATTGTTGAGTGAGGGAGAGAACTTCTTGTATCGTTGACGCTTGTAAAACCTCACATTCCCATTCTTGATTTGTAGTAGGTTGAAACTTGGGAGGGAAGCACTACTTGTATATCTGTCCTAAGAGATATATTCAGTCGCGGTTGTGTCCGACTTGGGAACAAAATTTTCTAATCCCTATTCTTTTAACCTTCCTCGGCGTGTTAGCCCCAATAGATCTTGAGAAGTGACTGCAACTTGGTCTCTTTTGAGCAGCTACAAAGGCAGGTCACATCAGATGCCCAACAAGCAAATTGATGAAAAATGATAGAACAGAAACAAATAATAAGTAAAGCATCTACAAGAATGGGGAAAATTTTTTGTACAATCCATTCAATCCATAAGAAAATCTTTTAGTATATCACAAAAACCAACTAGCAATAGCCTATAGAGGACATGCATTTTCTAGAGGTGATTTTTTTCCCCAAAAAATCAGATAATTCTTCCCAGGATGTCTGGGACATAAATCTTATCGGGCCTCCAGCCAATGATCAAAAAATCCGATGAAAGTTTCTGAATGAGAGCTCATTGCTGCATCCATGTGGCAGTTCTGGAATCAGCAGTCAACCATACAGCCCAAAGCCACAAATGTGCTGCAATCATGTAACATCAAAATATATATGAGACTTCTTTTTTCCAACAATTAAAAGGCTTACTGCATTAAGCGAACTTGTCTTGGCACAAGAAATGCATTCTATTCCACCAACATCCAGGAGCAAGAATGTATAAGCTGAAACGATGCACCCACAATGTAAACGCTGGAATAAGAAACATTTTGTTAAGGAAATAAATTTTTTAAGTAATTCCAAAAACAACTTAGGGCTACAGTTTTTGACATAATGGAACCTGAATGTATCTAACTGCATTATAAACAGGAGAATACAACACGTTGCTTGTGTTCTCAAGCATCACAACAGATATTAGTGCAATTCATCAAAAAAGTGTAGCCATTTTCATTTGTACGTTCTTCAACTTGCTACACTTTGATGCATGAGAAGTAGATCAGAGCATTTTCATATTTTTAACACAGAGCAACTAGAGTTGGTGTTACATCCCAGTTTCTAACCTTTCCACATGTCTCACAGTTCCTCCACCAGCAGCATCAAAAAGAAAATCTTCACAAAACCTTTACTTATCATAAGCAGAACTACAAGATCAAAAGAGAGTTATCAACAGAATATGGCAGAATATTGGTTACTGCTTCCTAAGTGATTAAAAGAAAAGAAGAAAAAACCAAAAACAGTTAACACCATGGAGATAAAGTTTTCAAAAGAGGTTCAAAGATGGACTATCAGTAAAGAAAATGATTGTGACGAAATTCTCTACAGAAAAAGCATCAAAAATAGGAAAAATATAATAGATCCACATGTAACATGAAATCCCCAAATGGTGTGATAACTTGGTAATATCCAAATCTAGCAACAGTTAAGGAACCCCATTCCTCTTTGCATACGAAATTCTAAAAGATAGAATTCTCCTCTAGCGACCAGTAGCTGCTAGTGATGGATAGCTCTTCACAATCACCACTACGACAGGCAAAGGTTCATTAGCGACAAGTATGACGTCTAACCGACTCTCCAGCGCTCGACAAAAAAGGACGTAACCGACCAATGCTCCATTCCGTCAGAGGAAAAACAGTGTCCCACTTTACAGGCCAGATGCAAAATTCAAACGGTATTTGCATCTGCATGCATTTAAACTAATAGGAGAGCTTCATTCTTTACAAAATTTGCCTAGAACAGGGAAAGAGGAACCACATTTTCTGCACACCACCGCTTCAATAACCAAGAAATGGTCGACTTCTGCACCAAATCAAAAGAAAAGTGAAGGCTTCCACAGTAAGACATATAGCGTTCCTTGTCGTATCTGCTCCAACGCATGACACCCAGCACATCATCACCATGAGCGTACACTCCACACATACAGACTCCGTAAAAAATTCAAGCGGATGCCGATGTAATTCCACTGGAGAATATAAAAATAAATTGATTTTTGGCATTCCTATGCAGATCCCAAGAGAATGCATAGGATAAAACTTAAGAGAGAAAAGTAGACCTCGTCTTAAGGGAGCCTTGAATTCCGATATAATCTATGAATCTGTAGATATCAACACGTACAGTTGTGCAGAAAATGTCGTGACGGGTCAAATCCAATATTAAATATAGCCCTTCAAAATTCCTAACAGTTCCACAGCGACAACTTAGAGAAAAAGAGGCGGCAAACTGGTCACTCTGCCGAAAATTATTAACGAGAAAAAGCTTCATGAAAAATAAAATTCACATTTCTGGCGAATCATGATCTTTTGTACCCCGAGGAAATTTTATACACAGAAAATTCCAGTATCCATGATTTTCAT
This sequence comes from Nymphaea colorata, assembly GCF_008831285.2. Classification (NCBI taxonomy): domain Eukaryota; kingdom Viridiplantae; phylum Streptophyta; class Magnoliopsida; order Nymphaeales; family Nymphaeaceae; genus Nymphaea; species Nymphaea colorata. The sequence continues at coordinate 4,413,229 of NW_022204507.1, read as the reverse complement.
TGTGCATCCATCAACTTAATCGTCCCAACGCAGATGTAAAAAACTGTTTCAAGAACGACAGAGATGTCTTCTTTACGCTGATCTCCTAGCCGGGCAACGACCAGATGAAAAAATAACGAAACAGAGGAAAAAGAACATACTCGCAGTGGTCACAGAACTCGGCCACGTCGCCGGACCTTAATCTCCATCCTTTCCACCACCTCTCTGTTGACGAGGCACCACACTTCGTGTTGAAGTATGGCTTCAAGAAAGAGGAAGGCACGGCCATCTCCTCCAATCAGAAACAACAATTAACCAGAACAAACTCTGAGCCCGCAAAGAGTATTTGTAGGGCACACTAAAGCACGTAACAATGACAAGACTAGAAAAAGGAAAACCACAAACTTCTTGATCAATCTTCCAGCAGAGCAAGAAAAGAGGGGAGAAGCAGATGGTTTCAAGAGTCTAACTCGTGTATGTCTCTTCCTCCTCCTCCTGCGTCTGCCACCACCACTCCCACGGCTGCCAGTGCTTTGGCTGACCTTTGCTTGTTCAGTGCCATCGTCTCCCTGATCACTGTCATTGATTCCCGTTACACCTTGGCATCTCATCTGCAGCGAACGTCATGCAGGCACGTAACACCCTCTTACACATTTCACACACAGACAGAGGCTCACCGACCCAGCACTATTTTGTGTTGCTTCTTTTTTGCTCGTAAATCTTCCTCATCCTTTTTCCCCCCAAAATCCTCTTCTCTCTCTCTCTCATCCTCGGTCATTTGCCCGTTCTCCACTGCCCTCCGGGCCACCGCCATTTTATAAGTGAGTCCTAGCCTGGTCCCGAAACACTGATCTTTCTTCTAGTTAGAACCTGCAGTAACCACAGAGGATTCAATCTGTGCTTTGGTGGGGTTTGACAGCTCGAGCCTTGTCCACTATACCTTGATATGGATGGGCTAGTTTCGCTGCATTCCGCTCTTGACTTTGTGCTCAAGTGGCCCGCAAGCCAATCCATCTTTTTGTCCTCTTTCTAGGATGGTGTGGGACAAAAAAAAGAATTGGGGAAAAATTTTCACCGTCATTTCTTTGATGGGAAACATTTTTCATCCGTGAAGGTGGGAGAACATACGATGGAGGGAGAACATGTGACGAAGACATCTACTTTTGATGTCTACAATTTGAAAACACAGATGACCAGGTCAGTTTCAACAAATCTTAATTCATGTTCAGTTAATATCATAAATTTATGTCCGTGTTTTTGGTTAAAGCATCTGCGTCCAACTTTGTGACGACAACCCAACGTTGTCATGGGTTGTAGCTTCAAAACCCATGATGATGGTGGAAAAATAATGCAACTTTTATGTATATCCCAAACCTGCAACTGGCAACCAACTATACATATACATGTTCAATTTTCTTGAGAAAAAGTGAGAGACGTGGGAGACGCGAAGTGAGTCAATGAGAGAGATAGAGAGCTGACTAAATGAAAAAATAATAAGAAAGGAAATGGGAGACAACTATATATATATATATATATATATATATATATATATATATATATATATATATATATATATATATATATATATATATATATATATATAAATTAAAAAAGGGTGAACCACAGACACTTCAGATTTCACCACTAGCGGAAAAAAATACTTGAGTGGGGAAAATTGGTCGTGTTTGATTTTAACTTTTCCAGATTCCCCAATCAAATGATTAGATTGGATCACATTCAAAACCAAGTTTCCCTACACTCAAACATTAATTTTAAAAAACATAAGTTCCTTACGAGGGAAAACTAAAAAGAGTGCTGCTTTTTCAGCTGCCCCAATTAATTCAGTTTACCCGGAGTTCGTATTCAGATATCTAAACTTGGAATATGATATCTAAGTTAAGATCTTTGTTATCTAAGGAGACATTTTATTTAAAACTGAACATGAGTTTGATAAGATGGAGTTTCTTATTTAAATCTGATGAATTCCGATTTCTTCTTACTCGAATATATATATATATATATATATATTGCTTTCAGTAGGCATGCAGGGGGAGAGTTTGTCTCTCTCCACACATCTTAATTAAGTGCCAATTAAGCGCAATTGTTGGCCAAATTAAGAAGCCAACTTCAGTAAGTTTGACCATACTGTTAATTGTTGGGCAGTCGGTCCTTTTTCTACAATCAATAATTAAATCTCAAAGAAGATCATTTCTCTAAGGAGGCGTTTGACATATCTAGAACCATGGAATTTTAGAAACAAAATGCTCATTTTTTTGAGAAATTGAAATTTCTAAACAATTTAACGAGGTATTTCGTTTGTTGGAACTAGGAAACTGAAACTTGAAAATTTTGATTCTGTTCATGTTTGAGAAGAAATTATGATTCTAGAATTTTTATTTTTGAATCAAAAATTTTAACTAGGGGAGCTATTATATTTGTGGGTCAAATACAAATGTAGCTTCCTTTAGCTGATGACTTGGGAGAATAAGTTCGCATGTGTGGTGAAGGCAAAACTTTAAATCGTTGTTGACCTTATTTTAGCTGACCTCCTGAATCTCTTTCAGCCCAAATGTATCAACCACGAAGTTTATGAGATTTCAGTTGATAAAGGTTGCCAATAATCATGCTGTATTTTCATGCTTTGTAATGTGTGCTCCTTGCTTCTTTGGTAATTAACTTGTTTAAAAGAGTCTATTGTTCTTAAGCAAAAGGGAAGCATAACAAACTAAATTCTCTTCACCCAATTCATCGTAATATTTATTTGAGAATGAATGAGTCATTCACTCCACCTAAGGCTCCTTTTTTAAGTCTCTACCTGTATTGATTTTCAAAATTTTGGCATATGCCGACTACTTACATCCATGAGCCGCTCTCTTGATAACAACCCGACTCACTCCTGGGCTCAGGCCCCAGGTTTGACGGATCCCAACCCGCCCGCTAGTAGTTTTGGCTCTAGCCTCAAAAAGGCTAGGAACCAGGACAATCATCTCATTAATAGCCTCCCGTTATAAGTCCTTGAAGATCCCTCACAATTTTCAATACAGAACTAAACTTTTGGGGTGTTACAATCCACCCCCTTAAAGCACACGAGTCTGCGCATGTGGGACCCCACATCCGAGTGTTGAAACTGCTCTGATACCACTATAACAACCTGACCCACTCCTAGGCTCGAGCCCCTGGTTCGACGGATCCCAACCCCCCTAGCAGTTTCGGCTCTAGGCTCAAAAAGGCTAGGAACTATGCCAATCATCTCATTAATGGCCACCCTTTATAAGTCCTTGAAGATCCCTCACAATCTTCGATACAGGACTAAAGTTCTTTGGTGTTACACTCTTTGCTTTGACGTGCACGAATAGGTATAGATCTGCAAACTCCTCCTGCTTTTAACACACACACACAGAGAGAGAGAGAGAGAGAGAGAGAGAGAGAGAGAGAGAGAGAGTGAGTGAGAGAGAGAGGAGAGTTGCTGGGGGAGGGGGAGGGGGTCAAGTACTGGGAGAGAGAGTCCAGTTTTTCCAAGCTAATATATATAGATATATATATATATATATATATATATAAACATGGGCAACCACTGATTTTTTTCCTGCTTTAGTTTGCCTTGACAAAGTAGTTGCCCGTTCTTCGCTGAAGTATGGCGTTTGTTTGCAAGGTCTATGGCATAACTAAGAACCGATAGAAACCACATTCTCCTAAAAAACCCACAAGGAAGCGATAGAAGCTTTGTGGCAACTGCCTTGCTAATAAATTCCTAATGATATTATCAAAAAAATATCATACAGAAATAGTGGTCTGCTTGGATAGGAGCGCTACTTCCCTAGCAGCTTTGCATTGGAAACACACTCCTGTTTGGATCAAGCCAAATTCTTAAACATGATTGCATATACAAATTCACGTACTGTGGGAGCCTAAATGTTCATAGTTTTCTCTACTTTGTCTTAGATTCTAGCACTTCACTTGTAACATGTGAGGATATGTTTTTGATAAAGTTTTATATGCCGCTCCATATATATAATAAGCATACGCTGGTTGTGGACGATACTACCAATATGCATGTTTACTTTAATGCTCCAACATTGTGAATGCATGTGTAGGAGATAACAAATAGGTGTGAGATCACAAGTATGAGAAACAAATAGGTATGAGATAATAACTGATATATGAAATAACAAATAAGTAATATATATAAAATGACAAATATATATGAGATAATACGTATGAAATAACAAATAGGTAGGAGATGGAAATAGATATGAGATAATATATATGAGATAACAAATAGGTACAAAAGAATGATGGATGTTTGAGATAATAAATAGGTACGAGATAATAAATATGTATGTGATAATGTATATGAGATAACAAATTGGTATGAGATAATGATGGATGTATGAAATGACGCTAAACATAAGTATGCTATAACAAAATATTTATGAGATAATGAGATAACACTACGAGTATGACAAAAAAACCAAGACACTTTTTTATCACTTAAATGGGTATATTGGTCATAACAATATGCAAAATAATTTTAATGTTTTGGAAGAGTGGGTCTCAGCTCAATGGGCCATGCCCCCTTTGCTTGACAGGTCCCCTTGCTCAAAAGTACAATTTTTTCATCTTCATGCATCGCATGGATTAGTAACATTTATTCAAACAACATGGAGTTGCTAGTTAATTATCAACTACAAAGACACTTAAGAGCAAAGGAGTTAGCACTCACAGATATAATTCATGATTTCCATGAGTCTAATAGACTCCAAAGTGTTATTATGCACTCCTTTCAAGCGTCCATGAAAGGTCATACAATATGGTTGTAAAAATTATCGAAACCAACAATCTAAACCAGATCATTAATTCACTGGACTAAAAGATTAGCGATATATCAGACATTTTTTGACTTACAAAAATCAGATGCCAGGACTAATGAACATAACTTTCTGTTCGCTTTTTAGTATCATAAACATATGTTATACACACACTTTAGCAGTTAGGTTTTTAAAATGATTGCTCAGAAACACTGGCATAAAAAACATTGGACGGCCAGATGCATGTCGATCATTATACCCCATGAAACTTTAAATCGTTGTTGACCTTATTTTAGCTGACCTCCTGAATCTCTTTCAGCCCATGCTCGGGCTTCGGGTGTTGGGCCGGCGCAAAGCCACAGTTATGAGTTGAGGCCCGGTCCGAGCCTGACTCTTTATCGGCCGTGCCAGGCTGATGCCCAAGCCTAGATTGCCAGTTGACCTTATTAGATAATTGGCTGTTTAAACCTGAAGGCCAATACATATATAACAAAGAATAATGTCCCAATTAGTTTTTTGTCTCAATCCAGGCCATGTTTGTTAGTGAAAGTTTAGTTACATATAAACAAAAAAAAAAGAAAAAAGAAACACATAAGAATTTTCTTCAATATAAAATTACCCCATCATTGACCTGTTGAGAAGTACTTAATTAGCTTATATAGGGAGCCCAAATCATTAATTATGAGTTGGTACGTTTAACATCCTTAGTGGAGTCCTAACACAGGTCTCGATCCAAGGGCAAGGGGAAGGAGGGGAGGCTTCAACCTGTCAACCGAGCGATAGGGTTCACTTTGTGCACCCGAAAAATTATTTTTTCGTATTTGTAGGAGAAAAACACATAGAAAATATAAATTAAGTTACTCACCTTGACTCAATGGATAAAAATAAATAAAAACCATGTTTGAAAACCTACCCAACCGGGCACGTCTCAACCCATAAATTCTTTTAAAATATCACATATGCCCCATGACCATAAATCTTTTGGCAAAAAGGTCCAAGGTCGAGTAGTAAATTTCAAAAAAATGGTATTATCCATCCTAAATTTTTTGAAAAATTATGCCAACTAGTTTAAAGGAATAAATTCATAAAATAGTAAAGATAAAATGCAAAAAACAAAAAGAAAATTAACAAGATCTCTTCTCTCTCTTCTTCCCCAAAAGGAATCCTCCTCCTCTTCCTACTCTCCTTTTCTTTCAAATTTTTTTTACATCCCTATGCTTCTTTCTTTTCTTTAAACCATTTCTTTTGTAATATTATTTGGATATGTTCACTGGAAAAAAATGGAGAAATGAAAAGGTAATAAGAGTTGACTGGTTAGAACAATTTGAGGAAATACTGGGTCCTAGAAGTATATATGAAGAAACCCAAGGTAAGGGAAAGAAAAATAAATTATTATGAGCGAAGAAAACTAGGTTTAATGGCATTCAAACATCTTCTTGGCGTGTTCAAAATAGAGAGAGGGTTGGGCTTTAGAGATAGAGCAGTTCGCATGTTTGGTACTTGACATGGGCGTGTTCGTTCTACCATTCGAGGAGATGGGGATTTTTGTTATTTTTAGATCAAATATCAGATATATATTTTAATTATTCTTTAGAAAGTGACTTTCTTCTTTCTATTCTCCTAGAGGAAAGGATCCTCCTTTCCAAGTAGGAAGGCTATCTGGTTAATTTCAACCCCCTAATATGCAACCACCATTAATCACGGCAAATGGCATATTAGAAAGTTTTTCACAAACCATGCAAAGCAAAGAGCTTTTTCTAATATTCATCTAAAAAAAAGTTTTTCTAATAATCCATATATACTGCTTGTAAACTCTCAATTCTCTTTTCTTAGCCAAGGATAATATATAGGTCTATGGTTATACAAGGTCAAAAAAGCTAACGAAAAATTGAATATATAATCAACTTATTTTTTGAAGGAGCTGCATGATTCCTAAGGAGAAGAATTCATATCCATCCATTAGATAATCACGGCAAATGGCATACCTGTTATAAGCAAAAAAAAAGTTACCAAAACATGTAGATTCAAAAATACAATTTATATCCACTATCATATATATCACATGTCTTTAGAGTACATGTTCAAAAACACAATTTCCTTGTTCACGCAATTGGTGTGATTACTTTCAAAGTTTGAATGTTGAATTTAGAAACAATATCTATATAAAATCAAGGTCTGTTTCCTGAAACAAGAACATGATTTGTTATTGACAAATTAGCTACGAGAAAAGCTGCATAAAAAAAGATGCATGGGGCAAAAAATAAAAATAAAAATATGCCAAGCAGTACACATAATGATCGACATGCCTCTGGCCATCCAATCTTTTTTATGCCAGTGTTTCTGAGCAATCATTTTGAAAACCTAACTGCTAAAGTGTGTGTATAACATATGTTTATGATACTAAAAAGCGAACAGAAAGTTATGTTCATTAATCCTGGCATCTGATTTTTGTAAGTCAAAAAACGTCTGATATATCGCTATTCTTTTAGTCTAGTGAATTAATGATCTGGTTTAGATTGTTGGTTTCGATAATTTTCACAACCATATTGTATGACCTTTCATGGACGCATGAAAGGAGTGCATAATCAAACTTTGGAGTCTATTAGACTCATGGAAATCATGAATTATATCTGTGAGTGCTAACTCCTTTGCTCTTAAGTGTCTTTGTAGTTGATAATTAACAAGCAACTCCATGTTGTTTGAATAAATGTTACTAATCCATGCGATGCATGAAGATGAAAAAATTGTACTTTTGATCTTTTATCTTCATCCGTCTTAACCTCCTCATAAATATATTTTGCCACCCATTTACATGAATCCATGTGATTCTTTCCCTTACATGCTTACACACATGTACAAACGTACGAGCTTTATGGAGTTACCTAGTCAACTGTTGGTGCATGAATTGACCATGGTGGGTCCTGTGTGGGCAATCATTGAAATTAACCACCTTTGCGCAATGTGATGACTCACATATTGTTATTCTTTATCAATTAAATCATGATATCAATCAACAAAATCATGAAGAAATCATCAAACAGAAGGTTACACGGTTTGACATATTAGCATCCATCCAAGGAGAAGAAGAAACATCATACAAAGTGGGAATATAAAGGGCAACAGGATAATGAGCATGGGAGGAAATCTCGAAACCAAGAAATTAAGAGCAGCCAAAATGCATTCACTAGGAGAACAATAAGGTTCTGGGAATAAAAGATATCACTTCCAAAAATGTGCAACCACCTGATATGCCTTAGCTGGAGGTGAAGATGCTCACCTCTTCTCCTAAAATCACGCTATAGTTCCCCCCTTAAGTTGGTGTACAAATGTCAATTTGTCCAAATTTGCTGGCTATGCATTGATGCTTCTCTTTCGCATGACTCTTGGTGAAAATATTGCTTAGTTGTTTTTCACTTCTGGCATATAAAGTTAGCACGGTTCTATCTTGTATTTTTCCCTCACAATAATGGCAATCGACTTCTATATGTTTAGGCACTAATGGAACACTAAATTATTTAAATGCTTTCAAAAACCTTAGATCATGTAGACATCGAGTCTACAAAGACCTAGCTCATATCCGTCTTAGAGTCACCCACTTGTGAACCTATTTCCATAACATTTTTGTCTAATCAAATTTCTTTAGACACCCATTCATATGAAATGAATCAAGTTTATATCATATATGACATGATTCGAATAATATCAAACACGTTTACTACAGTCGAACCTATCCCTATGTAGGTTTAAACCTACTTTTGACCAACCTACCCCTAGCCTATTTGGATCTTACGTCTCAAGTCATGGCACTGGATTCAAATCATCAGGCTTATAACTGGTCTACACCTTGATATTAAACCCAATTATTGTACATGGGATTTGGATCTCAATTATTGGATTTTACATCTTAGATTAGGGATTTCAAATCGTATTATGGATCTTGCATTTTAGATATTAGATTTTGGATCTTGAATTTCAGACTTCGGATTTTAAATCTGATTTTACATATGACTCTCAAATCATAAATCTCAAACTATGGATATTGGATTATGGATTTCAAATTTCACACCCTAGATTTTAGATCTTGCATTCTCGGTTTTGGAACTTGAATAGATTTTCTAAGCAAATGAGTATTTCATCATAAACCTTGGATCAATTCCCACAAAATCAAGCCCAAGTACCAGTCTTTAAATCATGTAATCACCATATTTGAATCTATTATCTCAAAATTTGGATTTTAAAAGATTTAATATGAGATCATGATCTAATGGATTTCTGACCTTAAATTTTCAGTCACAAACTCTTGATCTCACTATCATGATATGATAGTTTTCATTTCAATTTGAAACCAGAATTATATAAATCTCTCACATTGGTTTCAATTTTTGGTTTCCGATCTAGATTTCCTTGCTAGGTCCATGTACTACACTCAAGTCCTATTAGAGACAGGACTCCAGGTCTATATGCCCTAGTTTTTTATGCATCATATTAAATTTAAGACAACGATTTGTAATGATCTATAATAATTCAGATATAAACAAACTTCATATTAATTTCTTCTTGTTTACCAGTCTATTTCTAATATCTACTGAGGTTTCACCATATGCACGATTTCAAAATTAGGGTACATTTGCTTTCTTAGGTTTTGGATGACATTTAGATTTAGGAAATGACACATTTTAGTATAGTTCTTGGTCTAATTACTCCTTGACAAAGTGCCAGAAATGATCAGACCTCATGCCGACAGGTCTGATCTTGTCTTTCAGAATCCCACACAAGGAACACAAGCGTGTATAGGTAAACAAGCTCAATTTGTAACTTTCTTCATGTATGATTAAAAAATTTGACATGTAAGAAGTTACCCAATTACAAAGTGAACTCACTGCCCATAACGCTTAACAATTGGGTGTGCTTTGACGTCAATAAGAATGAGGTGGTCACAGATGATAATAGGTAGAGCTGTGCCATCTCACACAATTAATTGGCCAACAGACTTTTGTCTGAACAAAAATGCATGCATATATTGACTAGTGGTAATGATGCGTAATTTTTATGCATGAAACACCAAAATATTAAGCTCCCAAAATGTGCGAGCTGATTTTCAAAGTGATTAATTGTTGGGTAATATTGTCTCTGATATTCATCTCCAATTTCTTCCATCATCATTGTGGATTTCCATGGTCGTCACCAGTTTTCACACGCTACCAATCGTGGCTCAACGTCAATTTTGGCTTTCAGTCATGATTTTCACAAAGCACATGCCTTGGCGTGCAAGCAAATGGCTCTGGTTCTCTCTCTACATTTTGTGAATCTTATTCTACCATCTCATACACACACACACACACACACATATATATATATACATACATACATATCTATCTATCTATATATATATATATATATATATATATATATATATATATATATATATAGAGAGAGAGAGAGAGAGGGAGGGAGGGAGGGAGAGAGACAAAGTGAAAAATCGACTAGATACTCAAATGAAAGAGTTTCAATGCTCAAGATCATGATAAGGGTAGCCAAACATATGCTTGTTTAATGTACATTTCAAAAATTTAGATTTGCATGTAAACCCGAAATAGGTGGTAAATTAAATTTCAAGAAGAACCTCCTTCACAGAATATATTTGGAGGTCTCCTTCTGGCAAGGATGTCATCAAATCCAATTTTGATCCGCCGTATGATTGAACTACTCTAAAAAAAAAAGAATATGAAACTAAATTTTAACATTTGATTAAGAAATCAAATTGGATCTGGATTTAAGAAATGGCATCCGTTAAATTTATAAATAAACTCATATTCTAATAAATATCTGATCAGACTGGGATTTAGATTAAATTTGAAATATTAAATATCTGATATCCAATGTCCAAGGTTTTTGAAAGTCGGTTATTAACATATTATAGTGCAGCTAGGATTCAATTTAAAATGCAGATTCAAATATAAATTTGAATTTAAAAATGAGATTTATGTTGGATTCAGATTTGGATATGGTATTGATTTCTTTTAGAATTGTTTTGAAATCGGAATTCGAACCAAAATATATGAACATCCAAAAAATAATGGATGTGGTTAAGAGAACATCCTGTCTAGAGATATAGTCGCTCGCCTCTTTCTGTAAGATCTGCTACAAACAGCTTGCAAGTTGCTCGCATCTCTCCTCTCGATCTGCGACACACCACCGGCAACCTGCCTCTCTCCCCTAGAACAGAGGCTTCCTAGTGAAAACCATTATTATAGAGGGAAACCAGTTTATTGGCCATATTTGAGGGAGACGAGTTTTAGGCGAGACGGGTTTCGCGCCCATTTACTTCCACGTGCAAATGAAATGCACGATCACACCATTAGAAGAATACAAGACCGCAGCTGAAAAATTATTTTAAAAGTGACATTGATCAACAGTCTCAATTTTACAGGAATAAATATATAGAAAGGAATCCTAAATCTGGGAGATGGAGCCAAAATATTAATGAGCAATGCAAAATGGCCAGATGGTTGGCCGCAATACAATAAAAAAAAATTTGCCATCGCCCGCCTATTCGAGAGCAAAGCCCACAGAAACACGACGAAGGAAAGAAAGACGCATTGGTGCCCCTTGTCCAACCAAGCTTAGGCATCGGTTTCCCTTCTCTTTCACTTTCAAACCCATCCCCTCTCCACTCACTTATAAATACTCCCTTATCCCTCCTGTTCCGTCCACCCAAATCCTCCATCCTTTAACTTTCCCTCCTTCTCTGTCCCTTTGGTAATAGAGAAGGAAACTCCTTCCTTCAATGAGCGTTCGTTCCCTATTGCTTTGGTCGTCTGGTTGTCATCATTTGAGAGACAGAGAGTAAGAGAGAGAGCGGGAGGGAGATCCAGGGAGAGGGAGAGTGTTTCGGTCAAAGACATACGCAAGGAAAGGACGGAAGACATGAATTTTATCACAAACCTTGTGGGGACTTCATCGGCTTCACCATGTGGTTGTTCTTTCACCCCGCTCCAACGGTAAACAGGCTAGAGGACCCTGAACTTCCTACTGCCCTCTCGGTGGAGTTAGAAGTAGCTGCAGACGCTGGTACTCACCTAAGAAGGTGGAGGTAGATGTAGAATTGGGCCGGCAGGAGGCATCAACATCGGCGGTGTTATCCGATGATGGTGAGAATTATTACTAGCCCATTCATCCATCCTAGTTGAAGTCCGCTTCCTCCTGTGTCTCCTTCTGTCTCTCTATGTAGCGTCGTTCTCAAATTAACGTGTCGTTTTGTCAAAGTTGCACCACAAATTGAGCAGGAAGGAGGTAATTGTAAGAAATCAAAATGAAGAAATAATTAAAGGGACATGAAATTTTAAAGTGGTTCAGCCAATAGGCCTATGTCCACTACTTTATCATTTCTTGCTTGCGTTCCTTTGGTGGAGAGGCTCCTTTATATAGAGGAGTTACGTAAGGGGTCTCTAATTCTCAAGAGACATGACTTTTCATCGTTCAACAGACATGACTTTTCGTCTCTTAAGAGACGTGCCTTTTCATCTCCCAACAGACATGACTTTCCATCACTCAAGAGACGTGACTTTTCATCTCCCAAGTAATTCACTTTGAGAGCCTTCTTGGTATTTCTGTAAACATCTCCCCACAAGCTCAATTCTCCAGCAATGAGATTGAGCTTGTTAATTATTTGATAATGGTGTTGCTTACTAAGTGGCTTAGTTAGAATGTCAGCAACCTGATCTTTGGAAGAGATGTATTGAATTTTCAAATCTCCTTTAGCCAATTTTTTTCGAACGAAATGAAGATCAGTCTCTATGTGTTTGTTGCGGCTATGATACACAGGATGAGCTGCAAGATAGGCTGTGCCAATGTTGTCGCACCATAATATGGGAGGTTGTGATTGAACATCACAAAGTTTTTTTAATAAAAATTGTAACCACGTGATTTCAGCAGTAGTATTGGCAATAGATCGATACTCAGCCTCAGTGCTAAAAAAAGAGACAACTAGCTGCTTTTTAGCACTCCATAAACTAGATTGGATCCAATAAACACTACATATCCACCTGTAGACCATCTTTCATCAAGATATCCTGCACAATATGCATCACTGTAAGCTTAATATTAAGAACTGATCTCGGTCTAATAACAAGACCATGATCAATAGTGTATTTCAAATATCTTAGGATTCTCTTTACGACATCCTAATGGGCATCAGTAGGATGATGCATGTATTGACAAATCTTGTTGACAACATAAGAGATGTCTGGACGAGTCATAATAGAGTATTAAAGACCGCCAACAATGCTGCGATAAAGAGTTGATCACAAAAATTTGATCCAGTTTGAGCAGATAAAGCAGGGGAGCATGCCATGGGAGTTGAAACTCCCTTAGCTCCAAGCATATTTGTTCTTTTGAGAAGCTCAAATATGTATTTCCTTTTAGACAATATTAGTTTATTGTCAATTCTTTTTACTTCTATGTCCAAAAGAAATGAAGCTCACCCAGATCTTTAATGGCAAACTCACTTTTGAATTGACAAATAATTTTATGAATATATTCAGGTGAGCTTCCTGTTATGATCATATCATACACGTATACCAAAACATATAGAAGTATTTCTCTTTTTCTCAAAATTAAAAGAGATGAATCTTTTTGAGTCCCTTTAAAACCAAGATTTTGGAGGCTTAGACTAAGACGAGCATGCCCTAGGAGCTTGTTTTAAACCATATAAAGAACGTTCAAGCTTGCGTACATGATTTGAGAAAGAATGATTTTGAAATCCAGGTGGTTGAACCACATAAACTTCTTCTGAAAAAGATCCATGTGGGAATGCATTTTGAATATCCAGCTCATGTAGGCTTCACAACAGGGCTGAAGGTTTCAGTATAGTCAATTCCTTCTTTTTGACTATACCCCTTGGCGACGAGTCTAGCTTTGTATCTTTCCAATAATCCATCTACCTTTCGCTTGATTTTGAATCCCCATTTACATCCTACAATGTGTTTGGCTTCTTTCTTTGAAAGAAGTTTCCAAGTATTGTTTCGAATAAGAGCATTGTATTCTTTTTGCACGGTCTTCCTCTAATTTTCATCTTCATATGCTTCTTTGAAATTTGAAGGTTCTTTGTCTTCAAGAAGAGTGGAGACTAGAGCTCTTGGAAGAGAGTGTTTCCTAAAAAAATATATATGGAACTCAATGTATTTAGGATTAGGTTTGAAGGTTCCCGCTTGAGATCTAGTAGTCATAGGATGGACTCGTTCTTGATTTGGTTCATTTTCATTGGATTGGGTTGGCTCCTCATTTCCAAGAGTTTTAGGTTGAGATTCACTATTTATTTCATACTGAAGTAAGGGTTCCCTTGATGTTGTGGAGGTATTAGATGATTGTATTGTAGGGTTTGAGAACTGATATTGATGAGGGGAGGTTAAAATGATAGCTTGGTTTTGACTTTCTAGATCTTGAAATTTAGTTTGTTGAGTATCAATAAAAGGAAATTTTCTCTCATTAAATTGGATATGTCTCGAAATATAGATTTTACCGATTCGTACACCCAAACAATAACATCCTTTATGTTGAGCAGCATAGCCTAAGAAAACACATCTTTCAGATCGGTAATCTAATTTATTTTTCTGATAAGCACTTAAACAAGAAAAACATTCACATCCAAAGATTTTGAGGGAGCCATTATCAGGTTTCTCTTTGTACAATTTTTTTAGAGGAGATGCAAAATCAAGAATCTTGGTTGGCATTCAGTTAATCAAATAAACATCAGTACAAAAAGCATAGGACCAAAAGTTCTTGGGAATATTACCTTCTGTCATTAAAGATAAACATGTTTCAACAATATGTTTATGTCTCCTTTCAGCTGCTCCATTTTGTTCAGGAGTTTGAGGACATGATATTCGATGTCCAATCTCATTATCGACAAGATATGATTGAAGTCCATGAAATTATCCTCCCCAATCTGAGTGAAATATTTTATCTTGTGTCCAGTGAGATTTTCAGAAAGTGCCTTGAAAGCTTTGAAAACATGACTAACGTCTGATTTTTTTTTTCGTCAAATAAATCCAAGTATACCTTCAAAAGGCATCCATAAAAATCACATAGTACTTAAAACCATTCAAACAATCATCATAATAAGATAAATCACACTTGTCTTTCTCCAAGCTGTGCTTCTTTTTTCCTACTACTAAGGTCTATCATATATAGCCCATCATTGCTAGTTCCTTGATGAAGAATTTTTCTCGTTCCCTGCTGCTTAACATAGCACATATTAGGATGAAACTCAAAATAGACTCCATTATCCTTAGAAAAACGTTGTACAGATAACAAGTTCTTTGTTATTTTGGGCACATGAAAGAGATCATTTAAAACTAAATTTTGAGATGTCTTTGAAGATCCAATATTAAAATTTCTCAAACCTGATCCATCTCCGATTTTTATTGCATCCCCACCATTGTGTTTGGCATGAGTGGACAAGTTATTGATATCATTGGTGATGTGATGAGTCGCACCAGAGTCAGGATACTAATTGTCATCTCCAATGTCTTGATTCAGAGTGCTAAAAGAAACTGCATGATATGCTTGAGGAGATGTTTCCCTTTTTCTTTAAGGAAGTTAGTATATGACCAACAAAACTTTGCAATATGACCAAGTTTTCCACATATTTGGCACACAAGATTGATAGTTGTTTCTACCATGACCACTATAGTTGGTTTGCTTATTCTAAACTTGTTTTGAGACAATATTCGCAACAAGCATAATAGATTCAAAAGTTTGAGAATCATCTTCTTTTAAATTGGCTTCTTGTATGAGAAGAAGCCCATGAAGTTCATTCAAAGAGACAGAGTCCTTTCGAGTTTCCATACTAACTTTAAAAGCAAGATATTCACTTGGCAATCCTCTAAGAATTTGGAGAACAAAATCAACTTCATCAATGGGTTTGGAAGCAATGGCTAGTTGATGAAAAATAGTTTTTGCTTTGTTTATATAACATTCATAGAACTAGACCCCATTTTCAAATCTTGAAACTGTGATTTTAACTGCATTATTTGAGCCCTGGATTGAGCAGCATATGACTGCCTAAGAGCACTCCAAACCTCTAGAGGGGTTTTTAAACCAATAATTTGGGTATGTATTGCTTCAGATAGAGAGGACTTAATCCAACTCAAAAGTAACTGATCCTTTCTCAGCCATTCAATATATTCTGAACTAATTTCAGTTGTTCCACATCTAAACATTGACAGAGCAGGTTTGCTTCCACCAATATATCCCATAAGATCAAATGAGATCAAGATTGAAGTAAATTGAGATACTTAAATAAGATAATTTTCAATATTTAATTTGATGGTGAGGAAAAGCTGTAAATTGCTTGGGTACTGAAGAGGAGAAGCAAGAAAATTCATACCCATATCAGAGTTGACTCTTGTATTTGATGATGCTTCTTGATTTGCCATGAGAATGAAAAACGACAACACAAGATGTAATCCTTAGAATCTAACAGCGGCACTAACGAGGACCAGTGGCTCTAATACTGTGTAATAAATCAAAATGAATAAATAATTAAAGGGACGTGAATTTTTAAAGTGGATCAGCCAATAGGACTACGTCCACTGCCCTATCATTTCTTACTTGCATTCCTTTGGTGGAGAGACTTTTTATATAGAGGAGTTACATAATTGGTCTCTAATAAGCAACATGACTTTTCATCTTTCAACAGACATTACTTTTCATCTTTCAATAGACATGACTTTTCATCTCTCAACAGACGTCTGTTTTCATCTCCCAAGGAACATGACTTTTCATCTCCCAACAAACATGACTTTTCACCTCCCAAGTAAATCACTTTGAGAGCCTTCATAGTATTTTTGTTAAGAGTAATTCCCTAATTACTTCCCAAAGCAGCACGATTAAAGGGAATTGATAATCGGCTTTGCATACCTCAACCCTTCTTGCACCAGTCTTTTCGTAGTCGGCACCCGCTCCCATGCCTTGTACGTGGGCATTACCTCACTGGGCATAGCCCTCTCCCTCATCCTTTGTTAAGCAGGTGGGTAGTGCTTTTTGTTTCGTACTTTTCTCTGTTCTTTGTTCCCGGAGATACGAGTGTCCATTTAATTCATGACTGTCGGAATCTCCAGATACTTGACCCCCACCACGGAGAAATTCACGAGTTTTCCTTTTCTGATATTGCACACAATCCGAAAGAATAACAAAGTGTAGCAGGTTGCAGGTGGTCACATTTCAATGAAGGTCCACGGCGCCCTTCTGATGGTCTCCACCTCCTCCCTTCTTGGACCGCTATTCATGCTGGGTGTTAGGGCATCACGATGAAGGTTGGTTTAAAGAAACTTAGACAAACATACCCCAAAAATACCACTCAAAAACGCTATTTTCTTTTTTCTCTTTACTTATTTTTAGGTATGCTCCATATATTTAAGAAGCAAAAAGGAAAGAAAAGGAAGCAATGCTACCTCACGGCTCACCCTGCCATCTTGAAACACCACTCAAAAACGACCCGCCAAAAAACACCATGCTTTGGAGAAGATGCATGCTGCGCAAAGTCCCCTAAAATAATAAACTATCAGGTCCTTGAAACTTCCATGATCACCATAGTTGCTACCCACATAGGATACTCATAAATTTCTACTTGAAGAGTAACTAACATTTCTTCCCCTTAATGTGAAAAATGTTTGCACACCAACGGGCTTTCTAAACGCAACAAATTTTGATGGTGATAATGGTTTTATAAGACCGTTGGCAACATTCTCATTGGAAAATCATTGCTTCAGCACAACTTCTCTTTTTTCAACGTCATCTCCGAGGAAATGATATCTCAGCTCTGTTTGCTTAGTTCTTTTATAGAAGGTAAGATTTTTTGCTATAGAAATGGTAGACTTATGATCACAATAAAGCTGAGTATGACTTATTTATTCCATATGTAAATCTTTTAGAATACACCTCATCCACATTGCTTGGCATGTAGTAGTAATAGCAGCAATATATTTTGGTTCTAATGAAAATAAGGCTATTGAACTTTGCCTTTTTGGGTCATACGCTTAAACTTGCCAATGGATGTTGGTATGACAAACTAAAGCAAATTTTGGAATAGGTCTATAAAAAGTTCCATAATTAATGGCTGATCAAACGTAACGAAGAACCCTTTTTTCCGTACCACGGTGTTGCACCGACGCGTGATGCACAAATCTTGATGAAACCTATTTAAAACACAATATCTGGCTGAATGTGCATCGAGTAACAATGTTTCAAAAATACCTTCCATTATCTTTCGTCATTCCAACATCCATAGCATCCACAGTCACTTTTTCATTGATATCAATTGGAGTTGCGCAACCTTTTGCAATTCATGAGTTTAAACTTTTTCAAAAGGTATATGCAGGTTCACTATCACTCCTTTGAAAACCATTTTGATAAGTTTTTTTTTTGAGGCAACTATACCATGCACGAGCGGCTTTTTTTAATGTACGAAGGCAATTTTATAATTTATAAACCTTTCTTCATTTCCTTTAATGATATACACAGGTAGTTGGTCAACATGTACCTCTCATTCAAATAACTGAAAAATTTTCCATGTGAATTGGGCAGCAACTGAAGAAACCATCTTTACTGTCTCAAATCTTGCAACAAGTGAAAAAGCTCCAATGAAATTAATGTCATATTTTTATACAAAACATCTAGCTATCGATCTTGCTTCACATTTTTTCACCTTTTCTTTAGCATCATGTATAAAACCTATAGACCCATTAGTGGCAAATTGGAAAGCTCCCATGTGTCATGTCTTTTCAATAACATGCATATCTTTTTCACTGCATTTATCCAATTTTTTTCTACACATGCTTCATCATAAGTAAATAGTTCTATTGTAGCAAAAGCAAAGACACACATAACATGCTTTTCTTGGGTGGGTGTTATCACCAAGTGTACACTCTATATCTTCCATAGTTGGGTCTTTAATTTGAATCTTCATCTCCTCCTTTTGATTTTTTTTATGATGCTGCTTCATCAAGATGGTTTAGTTGTATGTCAACTTCATCAATTTGTAGTATCACGGTTTCATCTTTTACCCATTTATAACAAGATTTTTCATTAAAATGGCATCTCTTCTTATAATTAGTTTTTTAGTAGTAGGATTATCAAGATGATAACCTTTAGCTAGGTCAATACAATAGCCAATAAAGATTCATTTATAACTCATATGTCATAGCTTACAATTAAGATCAACCTTGGAAATAAAAGCACAATCACCTATCCAGATTATTTTAAAAGCAATTTTTTTAATTTGAATAATACTGCTTACATTTTCAAATTTACAAGCATCATTTTCAAATAAAAGGGTGTAGGCCTTTTGGATCAATTGCTCCACAATAAATAAATTTTCAGCTGACCCTAGAACATAGTACACATCATGATATTAACTATTCAATTTGCAATTTACACTGACTTTTTTGTTGTCTCCAAGCCACATATCAAGCTTTACAGTCTCATGAATATTTTTGAATACCACATGTCATATGGTTACTATAACCACTATCTACAAACTATATATATTTTACATGTTCAACTTTTAAAACTCATAGATGTACATAAGACAAAAAAATTCATTTTGTTCAACAAAACTAGCTTACTACTTCTCCTTTTCAAAACATTTGGCTTCGATATGACAAACTTCTTGCAAACATGAAACTAATTTCCTCTAAAATATTGATCTCAACTACCTTCCTGCTATGTCAAAACACTTTCGAAAAGCACCATAAGATCTTCTCATTCCTCTACCATGCCCTTGAGTGGTTCCTCTAAAGGCTCCTTGTCCTTGACTTTTTCCTTCGTTCTTTTGATCACTTCTTCCATTCGTTTCTTTTGAAATATCTAATAAAGTTTGAAAGGCTTTTGCTGTTGACCTATTTATATGTTGTTTATGAGCTAGAAGAGACCCGCTTAAGTCATCAATAAAGTACATAGACAAATCCTTGGATTCTTCTATTGCAATATGAACATGATCAGATTTAGAGGGGAGACTTTTCAAGACTTTTTCAACTACCTTTTTGCTCATTTATAACCTCACCAAAAGTCTTCATTTGTTTCATAATAATAAATGGTCTGGCCTAAAAAATTTTGAACTCACCATTTTCTTGTCAAGCTTCTAGACTCTCTTCATAAAGTTTAAATTTTGTGGTTAATCTTTTCATCCTCATGAAGTTTCAAAAGTAGCGAAGGGTCTTTGGACTTTGTAGCACTAACAATAGTTGGAAAAATCACATCAGACACAACCTACTATAATACCAAAAATGCCTTCGCATCCTTTTTTAGCACCAGTATTTTTTTGGTTGACTTGTCTGCTCCTTTAATACTCCAAAATATATAGTTGTTACAACTAAAAATAGGCATTAATGATAGGGCAAGTTGAGAGTATTATAACTTTTTTCCATCCCAGTTTATTCCCTTTCACAAATTCTTTTTCTTGATGGTTCCTGAAATTAGAGGAGCTCCTTGCTTTAGCAACTCTCCATAATGACCTGTAATGCCCATGTAACTTGGCAATATTACCACAATTTGAAGGTTGGTTACAAACCTCACACAAACATGAAACCAAGAAATGAGAATAAGTAGTAAGGTGAAGGCAAAAACTTGCATCTTTTTTTTTGCTTACTTTTCTGTATACGTAATACATATTTTAAAACAATGGTAATTCACTTATATGCTGCGTCAAATGATCAATCAATTTACATGAATACTCAGCATGAGGGAAATGGGTTGTGCAACCAGAGAAAGTATTTGAGCTTCTCTTGGTAACTAAAGTATTTATTTCAAGCATAAGAGTGATGTTGGAAGATGATGGTATTTGAGAAATTAGTGTACACAATGTAGGCCTTACATATTATACAAGATGTTAATCACATTTGAATTTATGCAAAGTTGCATAGCCATTTCTATGATATCAGTTCACACATTTCAAAATGGTGACCAAAGCCATTTTTTGTGAAACATGAGAAAACTCAAGCAGAAAACATCAATATGAGTATAGATATAATGCTAGTCAAGGAATAAACAAAAATTATAAATCACCCTCTGCCTTGGGCAGTAGACAAATCAGAGCATAGCATTTTATTTTCCACATATCACCACTCAACTTTTCACAAGAACTCTATAGTAGCAGCCTTTAGTCACCACCATTAATGTAACTAATATTAAGCACATGCTATCATGATTTTTTGGCAATAATACACCTTGCAATTTTTTTTACCTCAATCCGGCCTCATTGCAACCATAGTGGCTAATTCCTATAGGAGAAAACATGATGCTGAAAAGATAAATCATGAAAGGTAAAAAAGGAAAAGGAAAATATGGTTCACCGCCATTATAGGATAGGCTATTCTCCAAATTCTCATTAGTTATATTGAACTACGCTCTAGAATGTTGTACCTTTTTGGCAATTCATGATGACGAATAACCTTTCATTTGCTTCTACGTAAAGAAACAATGTATTTCAATCAACTAAATCAGCCTCATCTGTCTGCTACATTCACGAATTTCTGCAATCAAAATGCCCCTACCTCCAGACTTCACCCCATGGAAAAGGATTGCCATCTTCCTCTGCATCATGCATGTTGGTATAGGGCTTATACATTTTTATGTGGTAAGGAAAATGGGGGAGATAAGGGCATCAAAATATGTCAGATTCATAGGATTGCGATGTTGGGATGCCTCTATCACCAGAGACTTTTTGATACCCTGCTTTTGAGGGGAGTGGTTTAGTGATTTCAGATATCACAATATAATTGAGGCCATGGTTTGGTTCCCCTTTGCTAGAGGGATTCATGATTTTGAGATTCTAAGAGTAATTGCATGGTCATGTAACGTAAGATGTTCATTTTTTTGCCAGCATTTGCTTGGCCATTGGTCAAACAAACATTGAAAAATGGCTGAATTCATCCTAGAAAGCCTCATGGAAGGACTTATCTCTTACTTGAAGATACAAAGTAATATTACTAATGTAACAAAACACCAAATGACAAGGAAGATTAAAAAGTCTAAGGAGTTTAATACAAGCTTCCGATCAATGTGTAGGAGGTAGGTGATCAAACGTATCCATGGACAATAGAAATATACATCCCAACCAGTGACATCCAACCACCATAATTCCTTGTTTTTCCTATTTTTCATCCTCGATAACCACAAGTAAAACCAAGCAATATGATCCTATATGGTCTTCTTCTCAAGTTAATAGCCACAGTTCTCCTCAAAACGATAGCCACACTCTACCACTATAGTTCCTATAACCCAAAGTCCGAGCCTTCAATCTCAATCTAAGGTGGGCATTAATTTATATTAGACCTAAATTCTCCCACTTCATTATTTTCTACTATTGAGCCTAGTTGTATACACCATATGATCACACAATATCTCAATGTTACACTAAACCCTCGTTTATTTCAGATTGTAATCCAAGATATTGAGAATCAACTCATTCTAATCTTGGACCCATATGAACCAATAGACTTTTTCCAGTCAAGTCATTATGTTGAATAGCAACAAGCTATGCGACAAAAAATGGATGTAGTTGTCCAAAAAAAATATGGTCACTTGTACCACCAGGGAATATTTCAAACATCATCAGAGTGCAAGTGGATTTATAAAATAAGGAGACATGTAGATAGCTCTATAACTAGATTGGAAGTTGGGTTAGTCACTAAGGGTGTCATTTGCAAGTGGGGATAAAGTACATTGAGCCATTTAATCTTGTTACTAACCAATCTCACTAAGAATTGTTGTCTACTCTAAATAAAAGATAGCCTACACACTTGTGTAGTATCAATCATGCGTTTTTTATATGGAAAGTTAAAAGGGGATGTTTGCATGATGCAACCACTGGGCATGTTGACCCAAGGCAGCCACATTCCTTACACAACTTCAAGAAAGCCTTGTATGATTTAAAGGACATGGCTCCGGCATGGTTAGATAGATTCTAAGGCTATTTACTTGGTCACGATTTTGAAGAATGTAAGTTTGATTCATCAATATTTAGTTTACTTAAAAAAATATATAGGAATGACTAGCATTGGATTATGTAGTTAATATCCTAGTCACAAGTAGCAGCAAGAATGCTACAAAAAATCTTACTAAAAGCTTTTCTCAAGAATTTTCCATCAACGATTTGTGCACCCTAACTTTCCTTTCAAGCATTGAATTAACTTAGGATAATATTTGCATTGTGTTGTCACAAAGGAAATATATAAAAGATCTTCTCGCAAAGAATTGCGTTAGTTGAGAAAATCCTATCAAAAGAATTGCTTTAGTTGAGAAAATCCTACCAATGCTCCTACTGCTCCTAAAATAAAATTGTCCAAATATCGAAGTGAAGTACTTCAAGATGCTACTTTATGCAAGAGTACCATTGGATGTTTAAAATGCATTTTGTTCACCAAAGATGGACATGGCATATGAAATAATAAAACTTGTTTCTTCATAAAAAATTCCACTCAAGATAATTGAGGACATATTTCAAAAATACATAATCTTAATCTACAAGTGTTCTTTGGAGCAAATTAGCTAGGATATCTGAAGTTGAACTCAAGAATATCTCACCTATCTACACAATTATATAATCTCATGGAAGACAAGAAAACAACAAACAATGGCCAAGTAAAGCACTTTGACAAATATACGGTTGTTCCTATATCAATTTATGAATAATTATAGATTCATACGTCTAGTACAAGCATACAACTTGAGATATTGTTGTTGTTGTTTTATTATTGGGGACTAAATAAATGTCGTATAAAAATACAAGAGTTGTCCAATTTGTTATTTTTGTGTGCCTACAGTTCATTGGTAAGTAAAACTAAAATGTGATTATAAGCATGTCCGTAATAATAATAATTGCATGCATATGCACAGATGTTTACGGAAATTGTTGCAATGAATATTTGGTAGTATTAAATGTTTCGTCACCTATATGTATAATATTGAAACTGTGCATTTTGAGTCACTTCACTTCGTGCAGTAGTGATGTAAGATGACTTTGGGATTGCTTCATATAATATGCAATAAAGCAAATGTTAACATTGTACTGATAACTTTTTCAAATTCTCACCCCATTTTCCCTTTTCAGGTGACTGCAAATAGAATAGTTGGCAATGCAGCTGCTACATTGCTGAGATGGTTTGATGATGCCAAACTGGTACAAGATATGTCAAAAGTTTTAATAACTATGAAAAATTTTGTCTTCTAATTGTGTTTTAAGTTTTGGCTTTGTTGACTTGATTTTATATGTAGTCTTAGAGGTTTGTTATTAATAGTTTGTCATAACATCTAACAGTTATAAAGTCATGGATGTTGGAAGATTATTTTTGTGTGCTATGTCTTTAAAAGATTTTGCTTCAAAAAATATACATTTGTTACATCTTTAGTTTTCTTGATGATATGGCACATGTACTTTGGCAGTTAAGTGTTTGAAATAAATATTGCTCAAAGTAGGCCACTAGATTGATGGTTTCATATGTCTAAATTTTTGCTTATTTATCCCATGCATATTTCTCATTGCAATTATTCGATTAGGCAATTTGTGAAAGGGAAAAAAAACTGTGTTTTTGTCCTATGAAATGTGAAGTGGTCAGATATGCTATTTAAACTAAGCAATTCCAAAAAAGTTGCTGCTATTTAATTGTTGGATGCTATTTAAATCCAACAATTAAACATCTACATAATGACACGATCTTCTCTACAACAAGAAGTACATTAATCTTATTTTGAAATAGCTTCCAAAGAATCAATAGGAGGATTAAAAATGAGATTTACTCAATAAGATGATGAAAATGAGCTACTGATAAAATGAGGATCTAGTGGTTCCTGTCCAATCCTACTAGAAGGATAGTCTCCCAACCTTTTGATTGTATAGTTAAAAAGGTGAAGCACTAAAAGATGATACCTTGGAAAAAATACAGGAAAGTAATTAATTTTAGAGAGTGGATCTCAAAATTTTAAACGGCATATGCTTTGGTAAAATTTTGATGTTTACTTGTAATTTACTATGTTCAAATTTATGGAATAAATTAAATTGTCCTTTCTGGACCATGGGGTGTTCCATCAAAAATTTGATAGAATATCCAACAATCTGGAAGTCTCTCTCTCTCTCCGTCCCTCCCTATGAACTAGTGTTGTAAAAAAATGGTTTATTAATTGAATCGGCAAGGATGCAAATGGTTCATGACTGATTTAGTTGAATCGGTTGTGAATCTGCAAAAAATATTATTATAGTCATTGCAAAATTAGAAAATGCATAGAAATTAATTAAAAATAAAAGATTATTTTAAATTCTTATGTTAAAACAGTTAAAAGTTGACATGTGCATTCTTGAGTTGGATATGGACTTGAATCTGTTTGCGCCAATCACTTGGCAATTTGGGCCAATTAATTCTTATAATTGCTTATACCATCAGTCTAAGGTTTAACATCCAACTCTTATTTGAGTTATTAATCACTTCACATAACCTCAAACAAGAAGGAAAAATAAAAGGAAAAATCAATTTAGCAAGAATATTTAGCAGCTGATGTGAAACAATATTGTTCACTTTCATGTCTATGATTTTCAAATATTGAAGTCTCTAATTTACAAAAAAGAATTTTAGTAGTTGCAAAGAAAATTAGCAAACATGGGTTTGTCAAGTCTAATGTTAGGCTATGTAGAAGCCACATAAAGAAGGCGGGTCCCCTTCCCCCTGCACGTCCCCGAGGTCTAAGGTTGCTTCATGATTTAGGTAAACCTACAATGCCGCCCTTTGAAGTTCAGGGAGTAGCTGCCAAAAAGATTTGAGCAAACAGCATGTTGTTAATGTGCCTGCCAGCCCAACCAACTGTGCTTTGTCTCTTGGATGTTAGGTATTGTCATGTATATGTCTAATAATTTTAGTTGAAATCAATTCCAAATATTGCTTTACTTTTTTTCTTTCAATTTTTCAGTACAGGCATAATCTGTTACAAACTTAAGACAAACTAATTACCCTAATATAATACCTTTGTATAAAGAAAGAAATTAATTAATTATATAATTTATTAAAGGTAACATTTTGGCAAAGAAAAAGAAAACCTATACAAATTTACAACTGTACACCCCATAATTCTTTCTCCTGTGAGAATGATCAGGTTACTTCTATAAGTTGGATCAAACTCAAGATGCATGCTTTGCAAATTTTAAGAGATCTTCCTATGGTTGGCTTTAGATAGTCATTTGCAAGGAGAAAGTGTCTCAGAGGAGGATAATTCTTTTTCTTCAACCCAATATCAGATGCAATAATTTGGTGGCCTGCTTCCGAGGCAAAATCTATTGTTGCCCCGTGCTCTGATGGATTACCAAATATTTCTTTCAACAATTGTAGGATATTATGGAGGCAAAGGTATCTTGTGTCATAAGACATTTTTTTGAAAAAGGGAGGATGGTCAGGAGTATTGGTCGGAATTGTATAGAATTGATTCCTAGGAAGGGAAATGCTGTTCATATTACTGATTTTTCGATATCTTTAGGGAACATCTTTAAGTTCATTCCAGTTAATGCCATGAAGTTGAGAATGAGAGAAATTTTTCCTCTGCTTTGCCGGTGAGATACAGTATGCTAGCTAGAGGCCTCTTTCCCTAATGTTTCTTTTTTTTAATTTTTTTTAAACAAAGAACATGAGCCATCAGAATGGATGGCTCAAACCAGGTAAGCAAAACGTTTGACAGAGTTTTTTTTTTTTTTTTGTAAGGAAAGACTCTCTCTCTCTCTCTCTCTGTCCCCCTCCCAATACATGTGTGATTAAACTTACCATCCCATGTGATATTGCATTGTGGAGTGCTTATATATATATATGGCAGAGCAAGGGAAAGGGGACAACCCAATAATATTGTTCTTTAACCCAGCCCTCAATGCCACTAGAAAAGTAATACCAATGGAAATCAAACAATAGACGTACTTCTTGTCTGATGTTGGTTATATACACCATTTTATGTATGATTTTTTCATAAATCAGTTTAATAATGAAAAAAAAGTTCATGATTAATAGAAGAAAAAACTTTTTTAATGACAAAAAAAGAAAAATGAAAGAAAAAATTTGAGATTCGATAAAGGTAAAGCTTGTGAGTCTATGCATATCGCTATAACTAATATACCTCCCTGAAATGTAAAAAGGCGTCTTCGTTTTATTTATTCCGCTCATAGCATTATCTCGTACATCTTTCATTATCTCATATGTCTTTTGTTCTGTGTACACATTATCTCATACCTCTGTTTAGCATTATCTCATACATATGCTTATACTTTTTTCTGTTATTTCATACACATTATCTCATACCTCTATTATATTATCTCGTACTCATTATCTCATAGTCCTGCCGTTATCTCATACCCCAAACATTATTTCATTATCACATATCCCAACCATTATCTCATGCCACTCCCTATCATTATCTTAGATGCTACGGGTATGAGATAAGGATTAGACTATGAGGTAACAAGTATGAGATAATAACATGACTTTAATAATGACAAAGGTATGAGATGTTATGGGTTCACAATAATGAAGAAGGTATGAGATAATCAGTATGAGATAACGACATGAGTATGATAATGAATGATATGAGATAATATGTATGAGAAAATGACAGAAGTGTGAACTAATGACAGAGGTATAAGACAATTATAGAGGTGTGAGATAAGGACATGATTAAAAATATTCAAAATTGTGCATATGCAATAATGTTTGAACATTAAAGTAAATATGCATATTGATAGTAGGGTCCACATCTATTGTACGCTCGTGATATACACACAGTGGCATACAGAACTTGCTTTCCTTCGTGTTCACTGCGTGCGCCTTTTGGTGGACTTTTGGTAGAAGATAGAGAGAACAAATTCTTCTAATAATTTTGGTGGACCGACTATAATAATTTTTATTTAAAACTGAATTTGAATCCAATAAGACGGAGTTTCTTATTTAAATCTGATGAATTCTGATTTCTTACATGGATATATATATATATATATATACCATATTTTGTATCGCATACTCTGTTCAGGTGAGCGGGGTTTCCAAAGCTAGGTAAAAAGCTGAAACCTTCATCCGAATGCTCCAGCCGCATTTCAACTTGCATTTTGGTACCGTCCCTTTTACAACATAGAGAGTTGGAGCCCCACAAATTTGAAATAGAAACTAGTCGCCATCTAGCCCCTCTTCGTTCTTGTTGAGCTAACCCCTTTTTATTAGTATACCAGGAAAATGAGGATAAGAATTTTCAGCATGATTAAGTTAAAAATCTTCTTGATGAGGAATAGTGGTGATGTTCGCAATAATTTTAATACAATATATAATGACCAAGTATAAAATTGACACCTTTTGATATGGTCAATCTCCATCTTTCCCCTACAACTTAAGTTTCTATATAATTCGAAGCAAGTTACAAGCCAAGACACATGATAATGTGAGATTAAAGTGTACATGGTGATCTCCATCAGGGGCGGAGCCTGAAATTTTCAGGAAGAGAGCGGAATTAAAGTCTTTAAATTTTGACGGGGGCCGAAATATCATTTTGCAAAATTTTTATATAAGACAAGTGAAATTTTATAAAATTTTTCATGTAATTTTTTTTTTAGGTAGAGCCAGGGCCCGTGCGGGCCTCTCCTTTTCTCTGCCCCTGATCACCATCCAAGTACCTCAATGTCGGAAAATCCATCTAACCTTACAGTTAAAGTGCCATAGTAAAACTTATCCAGATATCTCAATGTTGTCTTGAGATAAATCTATTCTCGTGCCAAAACACAAATTTGAGGTGTCCTAATACTGTTTCATTGGGATTTAAGCTATGTCCGAGGTGTTTAAGTTTCACACATTTAGATAAATGAGCATAGACTTTATCCATGAGCCAAACTTAAAATAATGATGGTCAATAAGATCTTAAATTGAGCCAACTCAAGTTGCCGTTGGTGTTGTAGAATTGAGTGAGGTGTTTGATTGATGAATTGGCAAATTCACCAATTCTGCTGAATCTGATAAGAGGTGCCTATTTAGATCAAACAAATACATGGAAAGCTATACAGCGTCATATTACATGAAAAACTATATGGGGTACCTAGCTAGAGTAGAGCATAAATTTAAACTTGAGAGCTTGAGTGGAGCTCGAGCAAGGTTGATCAGCAAGGTTGTACATAGTTAATTTAAATGGAAATTTACCTGGCTCTTCCTTTTTCTTTTGATTTTGATGATGATCAGCGACGTTGTCCATGGATTAGTCATCTCCTTTTGTCTACATGCCCATCAAACAATCAGATATCACAGCCCTACATATGCCTTTGGGGAATAAACACTTGGTGGCCAGCAGCCAGATTGGCATGAAGAGAAGATTCCACTAGCTGCATGACAGGGAACGACAGAAAATGAAACTCAGGACATGAACATTTATATACGAACCGGGAAGATGATCGACCTTTTATGTTTTTTCCTTTCCCTTTTTGTGGGTCATCATGTGGTGTTTGCCATGGGAAGGCCTTCTGTAGCAATTTCTCTTCCTCTATGGTGCAGACTAATTTTCAGGCTACAGGGAATTATTTCCTAATTTGAAGAGGCAAAGGAGGAGATCTAGCTAGTAGCAACTGAGTGCATGTATAGCATAAGATGCAAGAGCTGGTAAAGGAATAAGCTAATGGAATGGGTGGCTACACGGCTGGCGCCGGACCGCCAACCCGTTTTGTCTACAAGCTGCGTCCTCCGCAATTTGTCACCAACTTAATTTTATGTATATCTCGAACCAGCAACGGGCAACCTTCTTGTTATTTGGAGTGAAATTAATGGAGGGGAAGGAGTCTCAGATTGCCGATTCATGCATATATGGGAAAGAAATCCTGTGGACACATAAGTTGCAGGGAAGCATGCGTACCTTCAAATGTCTGAGCTTCAAAGACCTGAGTTTGATTAGCACTTGCGCCCTTGCAGGGAAGCATGCGCACCGATCTTATAAGACAGACCCTGCCTTCTTGACGGCAAACAAAAGGCACATTCAGCCTGGCCGTATAGCGTATGTGAAGCAACAAAGTGGACATGTTCAATTTTTTAGCGAGAGAGAGAGAGAGCTATCTGACTAAATGACAATTCAATTTTTTAGCGAGAGAGAGAGAGCTATCCGCAGCGTCAAGATAATAACACCTTTTTCTCTGATATTCTTTTAAAAATTTTAGTCATATGAGAAAATATTCCACATTCAATAGGATTGAATTGTCACATATATATATATATATTGTTTAAAAAAAAAGTAGTCTTCTATTTACATCAACTTCCTTGTCATTTAAACTAAGGTTGCGTAAACAATAGTACACTTTATTAGCAGCAATAAACTTCCAGTGAAATAATGTCAACGTTCACATAAAATTCATGTTTATTTAGTATCAAAAATTTATATCGGTAAATCTTTTGCCAAAATAGTGCAGTTTTGTAACAGCAGCACGGTTATAGCTTCAAAACCCACAGTGATGGTGGCAAAATAGTCCAACTTTTATGTATATCTCGAACCTGCAACTGGCAACCAACCATATATATATGTACATACCTGTTCAAATTTGTTGAGAAAAAGTGAGAGACGTGGAAGACGCGAAGGGAGTAAATGAGAGAGATAGAGAACTGACTAAATGAAAAAAAATAATAAAAAAGGAAGTTGGAGACAAGTATATATATATATATATATATATGGAATTTTCATGGTAGTTGGGGCGATGATACTCGGTTCAAAACTGTTTCGGGCCAATAAGAGGGCAGTCAATTTGGCAGCTTGGCACCAGCCTATATCCTATATAAGGGTCACGTATCAGACTGCCAATTGGAGCTTACTTGACTCGAATAATTGTTCAACATAGAAATAGAAATGGAAAGCAAGGTCTCGACTCCACCCTATGTACATAACAAGCGTACTTTAATGGGTGGACCCCAATATATGAACTTTCAGTATTGACCTCTGTGACAGAGAAAGTACAAGGTGTAAATAAATTGTTAATTATAATTTTTCAACTAAACTTGGCAATGAATTGTTAATTCATGTTTTGTTGTTTTCATGTATGCACTTAGTTGACTTTCTCAAAAAAAAAGACCATGATACATCATTTTTTGTCTAAACTGAACTTACCGTTTAATTTTTCCTTCATATTTTGTAACATCAATGTCTGCCCATGTTGCGTTGTTCAAAATGGATTGATAGATCCAATAACATGGAACACCTATTTATGTATAAGGAAAAGAGTATGTAAGCTGCCAGCTAATGGAGATTTGTAGTGCCCATTTGAGAAGACATACTTCTTCAGTAATTGGTAAGCATTTTTTTCCATGGTTGTCCTCTAGCGGCTTAATTAGCTTGCATAAGATGTTTGATTAGAGCTAAATAACCAAGGTGTCTACTACACATGCCCTGATGGGATTTTTTTTATACCTCTTGTGCATCTTCTTTTGTCAATTATCAGGTGTATTCAGAGTTATACTTCCTTCAAAATCAAACTCTTGCAAAATGAAGTATTGATTGCCTGCTTACCCTTTGAGCCATCTCTCCCTAGCAAAAAAGGTTTCTATCTTGGTGAAGTTTTTGATGTAGTGGGACCATGAATGATTCTCACTCGTTCTATTCTATTATTAACCTTAGCTGATCCCTTACATGTTGGAAACATGTTTTCCAACTTTAAAAGACTTGTAAGAATTGCCTTTCTAGATATAAGTATGGATGCAAGCTAATTACGTTGTCTACCGTGTTGTTTGGTTACTAATTGGTATGGGGAAAAGCTATTTGTTATTAAAAAATCTTACCAATTTTGTGAATATCTTTTCATCCCCAAAGGTGTGGATGGCACTGTAGATTGTTGTGCAACTCTTCAATGTTTTGCAGTAATGTCTGTGATATGTTACGAGGGAGCATTTCTTTGACATCTTTATCACATAAAGAAAGCAGTCCAAAGCAACACTTTCGTTTCAAAGCAGAAAAGCGCACTTCTCCAACAAATGCATGGCCCATATTTTACATAATTAGATGCACGACTTCTAAAGGTCAGGTTTTCAATACCTAGGTAAGACACATGATTAGACGCCACCTCATCATTGATTATCATATTAAAACGGGATGAACCGCAGACCGTCCAGATTTCACAAATAGAGGAAAAATATAATTGAGTTGGGAAAATTGGTCGTGTTTGATTTTAACTTTTTAAGATTCCCCAATCAAATGATTATATTGGATGACATTCAAAACCAAGTTTCCCTACTCTCAAACATTAATTTTAAGAAACATAAGTTCCTTACGAGGGAAAACTAAAAAGGGTGCTGTTTTTTCAACAGCCCCAATTAATTCAGTTTACCCCGAGTTTGTATTCAGATATCTAAACTTGGAATAGGATATCTAAGTTAAGATCTTTGTTATCTAACGAGACATTTATTTAAAACTGAATCTCAGTTTGATAAGATGGAGTTTCTTATTTAAATCTGATGAATTCTGATTTATTGCTCAGATATATATATATATATATATATATATATATATATATATATATATATATATATATATATATATATATTGCTATGTCCAATTCTGTGAAAGGATTTTTGAATGGATATCCAATCCAAATCTAATCGATTAACATCCCCAAGCGCCAATTGTTTGTAAAGTCGCCACACCGGATGTACAGCTGGCGATTACTTTTTTAGTGGATCACGAACGTGAATTTTAAGTTTTCCAAAGTCCATATTTACAATAATATTCCTTTATTACCCACCATTTATATTAAATTGTACCGATGGCCCTTTGTTTAGCGGTCAAGGTGGGGATTTTGATTTTTAAGTTCTTTCATCATTTAAGTTACATCTTATACATGTGAGGTTGTGGTATGGCCTCATAAATACGTTCTGCAAATTCAAAATCAACAATTGCAGGGACTTCACCAATGAACGTGGGAGTCAATATCAACTGTAATTAAGATAATGCTGAGGCATGGGAGCTGGTTAAAGTTCTTTCTGGCATTCGCTAAGAAGCGTTAACTTGAGTTACATATGCCTTAAGTTTCCCATCAAGACAACAGATGTGTTGATTAGCAGATTGGACGATGCACCATGCTTGTATATGCAGAAGGAAAGAACTAAGGGCAAGTGTCGAAACTCAGATCTTTCAAGAGGTACGCTTCATGAAAACCTTATCTTCTATGGACAAGCTTTTTTGTTTTCTCTTACATGAATTGGAATCTCTAGCCTACTTCCATTCTCTTCTGCCCCAATAGTAGGCAGCCATGGTTTGATACAGTTAGTCTCAAGCCTTCGCTTGGGACACAACCCAGTACCTAAGAGGCAAAGGAAACGGGAAGCCATGGTTGCTTGCCTCTTTTTCCAAGACCTTCATCATAAGGTAGCAAGCTTCGTTTAGCAGTTCATGGATCGTATGGAATAATCTGGAAACCATAGCAGTGGAAGTGCATACTTATAACTTCATATCTCGTAGCTATTTTCTCATTTACACACTTAGTTCCCATTATCAGTCTTAAGATTTAAAATGTTAGCGCAAGTCAGCCAGAAACTTCAGGCTCCCCACTCTGAGGAAGATTGAATAAGCCACTTGAGCAATCGATCTCCTTCTTTGCTGTTCAGAATTATAGGGGAGGAATCTTTGGAAATTAAAGAAAAAAAATTCCTCATAACCATAAAACTTTGCACAGTAGAGGAAGAGAAATCATGATAAAAGGCAGCAAGAGCAAAGAATGACAAATTGACCCTTCTAAAAGTAGAGTGAGAAAGGACAAGATCGCCTTCACAGTTGACACTTCTTATATATCCATGTATGTAGCTGTCATTTACCGAGTTTGATTTTACGTTGTCCTCTCGCAGCACAGTCCTTTGGGCATCCCAATGTTACTGCTAGCCCCTCCAATTAATGGCTTCTCACAAAAATATAAGGCTGCTTCTTGTGCGACATATAGACAGAGGCCGATGTGAATTCATGGAGAACCTTCGTCATCATCGATCGGAACAACCAGGTAAATTCCCACCATTCAACTTCTCACCGAACCGCTGTTTTTGTTTTCTTTTCTTATGGCTTTCGGTAGGCAAGCAGGGGAAGAATTTGTCTCTGTACCCACATCTTAATTAAGTGCCAATTAAGTGAAATTGTGGACCAAATTAAGAAGCCAACTTCAGTAAGTTTAACCATAACGTTGATTGTTGGGTAGCCAGTCCTTTTTCTACAATCAGTGATTAAATCCAAAAGAAGGTCTAGACTGGCCCTAAAGCTGGAATAATTGGACAATTCTCTAAGGAAGAATTTGACATATCCAGAATCATGGAATTTTGGAATCAAAATGCTCATTTTTTTAAGAAATTGAAATTAGTAAATAAATTTACAAGGTATTTTGTTTGTTGGAACTAGGAAACTGAAACCTTAAATTTTGATTCCATTCCAGTTTGCGAAGGAATTATGATTCCAGATTTTTATTTTTTAAACAAAATTCCAAACCATCAAATGCCCCTAAATCTTGTCATCTTTAAGCTAGGAGAGGCATTATCTTTGTGGGTCAAATACAAATGTAGCTTCCATTAGCTGATGACTTGGGAGAATAAGTTCACATGCGCGATGAAGGCAAAATTTTTAAATCGTTGTTAGACTTTATTTTAGCTGACCTCCTCAATCGCTTTGAGCCAAAATGTATAAACCACGGAGTTTACGAGATTTTTCAGTTGATAAAGGTTGCCAATATATATCATGTCGTATTTTCACGCTTCGCAATGCGTGCTTCTTGCTTCATTGGTAATTAATTTGTTTAAAAGAGTCTATTCTTCTTAAGAAAAGGATGCATATTTAAGTAAATTCTCTTCGCCCAATTTATCGTAATATTTATTTGAGAATGAACGAGTCATTCACTCCACCTAAGGCTCCCTTTTTAAGTCTCTGCATGTATTGATTTTCTAAATTTTGGTATCTGCCGACTACTTACATCGAAGCCACCTTGCAGTTTTGAATGCTTATTCATTGATGAGACCCTCTCTTTGCTTTGACATGCACGAATAGGTGTAGTTCTACATACTCCTCATTCTGCTTTTCACAAAGAGAGAGAGAGAGAGAGGAGAGTTGGTGGGGGAGGGGGTGGGGTCAAGAATCGGGGGAGGGAGACATGGGCAACCACTGATTTTTTTCCTGCTTTCATTTGCCATGACAAAGTAGTTTCCCCTCTTCACTGAAGTATCGCGTTTGTTTGCAAGGTATATGCCATAACTAAGGACTGATAGAAACCACATTCTCCTAGAAAACCCACATGGAGGCGATAGAAGCTATGTGGCAATTCCCTTCCGAA
Organism: Nymphaea colorata; assembly: GCF_008831285.2. Taxonomy (NCBI): domain Eukaryota; kingdom Viridiplantae; phylum Streptophyta; class Magnoliopsida; order Nymphaeales; family Nymphaeaceae; genus Nymphaea; species Nymphaea colorata. Next base: position 4,378,117 of record NW_022204507.1, on the reverse strand, counting down.
TAAATTCCTAATCATTTTATCAAAAAAAATCATACAGAAATAGTGGTTTGCTGTGATAGGAGCACTACTCCCCTAGCAGGTTTGGATTAGAAACACATTCTTGTTTGGATCAAGCCAAATTCTTAAACATGATTGCATATACAAATTCACGTACTATATATTTCAGTAGAATAAATAGGACGAGGTGACCTTACCAGTTCAAGGTGTAGACCCGCAGAAGGCAGCTGAACAAAAATCAGAAGTATGAGTAATTTTGGTTAATGTAAGCAATTTTAAGTTGTCCCTTCAATTTAATGATCATCCTGAGGTAGGTCTCTGAAAATTGAGATGGACATAATTTGCAGTTGCCTAAATGTTAGTAGTTTTCTCTACTTTGTCTTAGATTCTAGCACTTGACTTGTAACATGTGAGAATATGTTTTTGAAAAAATTTGTGGGACCAAGTTCTCTATGCCGCTCCATGTATGTAATGAGCATATGCCGGTTGTGGACGCTACTACCAATATGCATATTTACTTTAATGCTCCAATATTGTGCATGTATGTGTATGAGATAACAAATAGGTGTGAGATAACAAGTATGAGATAATAAATAGGCATGAGATAATAACAGATATATAAGATAACAAATAGGTAATGTATATGAAATAACAAATACATATAAGATAATATGTATGAAATAACAAATAGGTGGGAGATACAAATGGATATGAGATAATACATATGAGATAACAAATAGGTATGAAAGAATGGCGGAAGTTTGAGTTAACAAATAGGTATGAGATAATAAATATGTATGCGATAATGTGTATGAGATAACAAATATGTATGAGATAATGATGGATGTATGAGATAACGCTGAACATAAGTATGAATAACAAAATATTTATGAGATAACGAGATAACACTATTAGTATGACAAAAAAAGCGAAGATGTTTTCACTTAAAGGGGTATATTGGTCATAACAATATGCTTATACAAACTAATAAGTTTTACATTTATAGAATCTCAAAATCTTCTTTTACCGGTTTCCTTTTTTCTTCTTACAAAATAGTTTCTTTTTTTATTAATCATGGGCATTTTTGTTATTAATAAAATGATGCATAAAATATTCATACATGGCATGGCATACATAACCAGCTTCTAAAATTTGTATGGGGAGAGAAGACCTGCTTGGGGCCATGGGAGAATAGCACAGCCATGTGGATTAATAGGGTTGGATTGGTAATAGTATTAATTTGTTATTATTTCATAAATTTGTCTCAAAGATTGGAGGAAATGCATGAAAATTTGTAACATAATATTCTATGAATCTCTTCAATGTTTGGGGTAGGTTTATGTATTGGTAACAAACTTTTCTCTTTATCGAATGAACTCATAGTAGGTAACTTACAGTAAGGATATTCTAAGTGCCTCATAAATCTTCTCTAAAGAGTGGGTTAGACTCATACAAGATTAAGTTTAATGTTCTATAAATGTAATAATAACCTTGAAAAAGTGTCTTCGCTGTCAAACAACCCTATCACATAGGTCACGGTTTACTTAAGTCCAACCATTAGTACATGAGTGGCTGAGTTTCCTTTGGACCAATAGTAGCAAAATGATTTTAATGTTTGAGGAGACTGGGTCTCAGCTCAATGGGCTAAACCCCCTTTGCAAGACAGGTCCCCGGTGCCCTGTCGTATGTAGAGGTGCTTGCACATGGAATACCCACTTTTCCTCAGATTGCCATAAGCTTGGGCATTGGGGCATCGGTACCCAGTACCCGTCCCGACTTGAGCCCGGGCTCAGGCCCTAAAAAAGGCATCTGGCTGAATCGGGTGGGCTTGACTAAGCCCGATTCCACCTGATAAAATATTTTTAATATTATTTTTGTTTATTATATATATATAATTATAGTATTTTTTTACAATTAATTATATTTATATATTATTTTATGTTAAAAATATATATTTTTAATTTTAACTGAGCAGGGCATGAGGTTAGGTTTCGAGTGTTGGGCCTGGGTCAAGTCACAGTTACGAGTTGTGGCCCGGTCCGAGCCTGACTTCTTATTGACCATGCCAGGCTGATATCCAAGCCTAGATTATCCGAAGCCCTAATTAGTTTTTGGTCTGAATATAGGCCATGTTTGTTAGTGAAAGTTTGGTTACATATAAACAAAAAAAGAGGAAAAAAGAAATGCATAAGAATTTTCTTCAATATAAAATTACCCCATCATTGACCAGTTGAGAAGTACTTAATTAGCTTATATAAAGAGCCCAAGTCATCAATTATGAGTAGGTAGATCTAACATCCTTAGTGGAGTCCTAACGCGGTCTCGGGAAGGAAGGGAGGCTTCAGCCTCTCAACCGAGCGATAAGGTTCACTCGGTGCACATGAAAAATTATCTTTTCGTATTTGTAGGAGAAAAACACATAGAAAATACAAATTAAATTACTCACCTCGACTCAATGGGGATGAATAAATATAGACCATGTTTGGAAACCCAGCCAACCAGGCACTCCTCAAACCTATAAATTCTTTTAAAATATCACATATATCCCATGACCGTAAATGTTTTTGCAAAAAAGGTCGAAGATCAAGTAGTAAATTTCAAGAAAATGGTATCATCCATCATAAACTTTTTGAAAAGTTATCCCAACCAAATTAATGGGAAAAATTCATAAAATAATAAAGATAGAATGCAAAAAACAAAAAGAAAATTAACAAGATCTATTCTCTCTCTTCGCCCCCAAAAGGAATCCTCCTCCTCTTCCTACTTCTTTTTCTTTCAATTTGTTTTTTACACCTTTATGCTTCTTTCTTTTCTTTAAATCATTTCTTTTGTAATATTATTTGGATATGTTCATTGCAAAAAAATGGATAAATGAAAACGTAATAAGAGTTGACTGGTCAGAACAATTTGAGGAAATACTGGGTCCTAGAAGTATATATGAAAAACCCAAGATAAGGAAAAGAAAAAATAAATTATTACGAGTCAAGAAAACTAGGTTTAATGGCATTCAAACATCTTCTAGACGTATCCAAAATAGAGATAAAGCACCTTGCATGTTTGGTGCTTAACATGGGTGTGTTCGTTCTACCATTCGAGGAGATGGGAATTTTTGTCATTTTTTAGATCATCAGATATATATTTTAATTATTTTTTAGAAAGTGACTTTCTTCTTTCTATTCTCCTAGAGGAAAGGTTCCTCCTTTCCAAGCAGGAAGGCTATTTGGTTAATGCCAACCCCCTAATATGCAACCGTCGTTAGGGCCCAAACCTAAAGAGTTTTTCACAGACCATGCAAAGCAAAGAGCTTTTTCTAATATTCATCTAAAAAAGGTTTTTCTAATATTCCATGTATATTCCTTTTAGACTCTCAATTCTCTTTTCTTAGCCAAGCAGAATATATAGGCCTATAGTTATACAATGTCAAAAAAGCTAGGGAAATTGAATATATAATCAACTTAATTTTTGAAGGAGCTACATGATTCCTAAGGAGAAGAATTCATATCCATCCACTAGATAATCACGGCAAATGGCATACCTATTATAAGCATAAAAAAAAGTTACCAAAACATGTAGATTCAAAATATTGAGATCCACTATCATATATATCACTTGCATTTATTTCTGCATATGTATACATACATATGACCTTCTAGAGGATACCTTATTGGTCCTTTAGAGGATGAATGACATGAACATTTTGGAACACATGTTTTTACGGTACATGTTCAAACACCCAATTTCCTTGTTCATGCAATTGGTGTGATTACTTTCAAAGTTTGAGTGTTGAATTTAAAAACAATATCTATATATAATCAAGGTCTGTTTGCTGAAAGAATAACATGATTTGTTATTGACAAGTTAGCTACGAGAAAAGCTGCATAAAAAAAGATGCATGGGGCAAGAAATAAAAAAAAATTATGCCAAGCAGTATACATAATGATCGACCATCCATCTGGCCATCTAGTGTTTTTGATGCCAGTGTTTCTGAGCAATCATTTTGAAAACCTAACTGCTTAAATGTGTGTATAATATATCTTTATGATACTAAAAAAGTGAACAATAAGTTATGTTCATTAGCCCTGCCATCTGATTTTTGAAGTAAAAAAACATCTGATATATTGCTAATCTTTTAGTCCAGTGAATTAATGGTCTGGTTTAGACTGTTGGTTTCAATAATTTTCACAACCATATTCTATGACCTTTCAGGGAATGCTTGAAAAGAGTGCATAATCAAACTTTGAAGTCTATAAGGCTCATGGAAATCACCAGTTATATCTGTGACTGCTTACTCCTTCGCCCTTAATTGTCTTTGTAGTTGATAATTAACTAGATACTCCATATTGTTTGAATACAATTTACTAATCCATAAGATGCATATAAATGAATAAAATTGTACTTTACATCCATCTTAACATCCTCATAAATATATTTTGCCACCCATTTACATGAACCCATGTGATTCTTTCCCTTACATGCATACACCCATGTGCAAACGTATGAGCTTTATGGAGTTACCTTGTCAACTGTTGGTCAATGAATTGACCATGGTGGGTCCCATGTGGGCAATCATTGAAATTAACCTCCTTTGCACTTTGTTACGACTCATATATTGTTATTCTTTATCAATTAAATCATGATATCAATCAACAAAATCATGAAGAAAAGATAAGAGAAATCATCACAGAGAAGGTTACATGGTTTGACATATTAGCATACATCCAAGGGGAAGAAGAGACATCATACAAAGTGAGAGCATAAAGGCTACATGATAATGAGCATGGGAAGAAATCTCGAAACCAAGAAATTAAGAACAGCCACAATGCATTCACTAGGAGAACAATAAGCTTCTAGGAACTAAAAGATATCACTTCCAAAAATGTGCAACCACCTGATATGCCTTAGGTGGTGAAGATGTTGACCTCTTCTCCTAACACACTAACTTAAAGTTACGACTTAAGAAAAATATAAATTATATATGAACGTATGATCTAATTAAGAGCTAATGGCGTTTATATAGTTGCATATAATAATAATCATATAGTTACAATGTACAACATTTATTTAAAGTATTTAAAAAAAAAACTATATCATATGGAACTAATTAATTAATAATTAATATTGTATTTAATTAAATATTTTTTTGTAAACAAGTAAACTATTATAGTTAAGACATCAACTAAGCAGGATATCTTAAATAATGTATTTATTTAATTGGAAATAATAAATAAAACTTCAATCAAGAAATTTTAACGACATGGGTATTTTTAAAAATATAAAAATTAATCACAAATAAATATATTTAATATAAAAAAACTGTTGAACTCATAAAATTATATCAGATAAAACTAATTAGCCACTATTGCATTTAATCAAATATTTTTTTGTAATCAACCAAACAATTATAGTTAAAGCATTAACTAACCAAGATATCTTAAGTAATTTATTTATTTAATTGAAAATTATAAAGAAAAAATCAATCAAGAAATTCAATTTTAAAAAATGAGAATTTTTAAAAATATGAAAAAAATACTTTTAGAGATATAAATTTTTTAATGCACCGTTATGTCAAATTGGTTAAAAGAATAGCTATATTATATATTTAAAAAATAGCAGGTTTAAAAAAAAAATATTGGCATGTACTATGAACAAAAAAGAGATAGCAAAAAATATACCTTTTAAGAAAACTAACCTAAAAAAATATGTTTTATAATAAATAGTAGTTTTAAACGCAATATGATATTCATTTTAAGTTGAAAGCATCTTCACTGTACATTATCTCAAATAAATATATTTAATATGAAAAAACTGCTAAACTCATAAAAAGTTTTTATTTATCAAAATATCAATTTACTTTTTTAATCAATCAAGTAAATTATTTTGTATAATCATATAATTCATTTAAAAGTCTTAGGTATTTGATATATAACAGATAATTCACAAATTTGAAAAGAAAAGTCTTTAACTAATAGGAAAACATCAAATTTTTCGATTTAATAAACTATCTTATATGTCATTGCAGTAATTATACAATTTTATGTAAAAAAACAACAATTGTAATAATGGTAAGATGACTAATAAATAATCTGATATATCATTGAATACTTTTTTTTATGGATGTAATGCAAACTATTTCAGTTAACTCAATGAAATGAGAAAAGATTATTGAATAACGTCTTTTTAATGAAAAATAATATGGGTCACCTAATTTAATAATTTATAATAAGTGATCATCATGAAATAATAGTTTACTCAATTCAAATGTATTATTAAATAAAAATAAATCAATTAATGTTCAACATGCACAATTATTATAAAAAAAGTACAAAAGCCAAATATATTAGTAATAAAAAAAGAGAAAATTGAATCAATGAGTGGGCAGGTGTAGACTTTTAGACTGATCTTAACTGTTGATTTGGCTCATAAAATTAAAGAAAAAAATAAAATAAGGTATTTTAATCTTTTTTTATTAATTGACATGCTTCTATCATCCTTGTTCCTCAATTAAAAACATTGACGAATCAACTCTGTGTCCCAACTGGTGAGGCAAAACTCAAAATGTCATTTATGATGAGTACAACACATCATAAAAAGCTGTTTTGAAAGAATTGGATGTGTGAAAAAACCGTTTTGAATTAGTTTTGAATAATTATTTCGATGTTTAGATGACACACTTAAACTCATTTCTTTAAAACTTCAAGTGAAGCCAAAACATATTTTTTTAATTTTTTTTACTTACCAGTTGTTTTGTTGCAAGAGTCAAACTATAGTTCTAAAATTTTAAGTGAAGCCAAAATACAATTTTTTATTATTTTTATATACGATAAACTTACCAATTGTTTTGGAAGTACAACTATTAAGATATACATTTATAAGATTAAATTAAATAATGACTAAATTTGAGAAGCCAAAACCATTCTTTTTTTACTTGATTTAAAATGAAAATAAAGATTCCCACCCTTTTTTTTTGCTTCTAAAACAAATTATTTTCATTGGCTGTTAACAGATGTTATTAAAGATGATTGGCTCTTTATGTGTGGTTTCTGCTTGCCTAGACCACTCAACAACAAGAAAAGAAAACAAAAAAAGAACCACGTGAAGAAGAACCTGCACGTGTGAAGAAGAACTTGCTCGATGGGATTCCAACGAAGAACTTCGACAAGAGCCCCGTGTGCGAGGGAACGAGCTCAGCGAGCTGATGAGGTGAGGTTTTATGTGTATACTTTTCTTTTTCACTTTCTCCTTTCGCCAAGTTTTTCTGTGTTCATTGAAGCCTGAAGCTTCATATTCTCTCTCTTTTTTCCCATCACTTTTTCTGGCGGCTTGGTATACTGGTGCCTTAGAAGAGTATGCCACAGAAGGTAAGCTACCCACGGTCTCGATTTTCTCATCAAAGCAAAGCAGATTTGTTGGTGTCTACATCATGTTGTTGCTAGTGGTATGCTCTATTCAAAGAATTTGTTTTGCGGTCTCTGTTTTCTGTGATGGAAAGGTGGACTCGCTTTTGGTTCAATTTAGGAACATATCATGCATCTAGTTGACAGGAATTTTGTTTTCAGTGGGTAATTAGACAAGCAGACGACTAATTCATTCAGCTGTATTTTTCTTTGAATCTCTTCGGTAGTTTCTGGCTTTTGTTGTTGAAATGTAGGATTTTCTGTTTTCTGAGCAATTAGAAATTTTTCGATTGATGCTTCTGATTTCAAATTGGAACTTCTGATCACGTTCTGTAACTTCTCCCACTTAGGAATCATTCAAGCATCCAATTGCTGAATACATTAGATTATGTTGTCATGGTACTCACACAGCTATTCCCTTTGTTTGAAAAGGGTCTTCGACACGTTCTTAGTTCTTAGTTGGATCTCTTAGAACAGTTGACGTCAAGCAGCTCCACAGACATGGGTATCATCCTTGTGCAGCTCATTTGAAACAGAGGCTTGCGTTCAACCATAACTCCTCATATTTATTTTTATGCTAACTCAACAAATTTTCATTCCACTGTCAGGTTACGTTAGTGATGGGGAAGTGGAGAAGGCAACGATACGTGAGCAGCTTCCGCAAATAGTTGAAGGCAGAGAAGGAGATTTCAGACTTCCGTTTTGGATAAAAAGCTGAGCAGCTTCTGCAAATTGAGCTTTGTTTCTGCCATTAATTAAATTGATATGGTATGATTATCTTTGTATGTTGTACGCATTAATGGTTTTAATATTAAAGGTTGCCATTCATCCAATTTCATTTCTTTTGAGTATACTTTTCTTTTAAGTAACATGGGTATGGGTTCAATTATAATTTATAGATATGGAAAAGCAAGAACGAGTACAATAATTTTTAAAAAAATTGAGTACGAAGGTATGACAGTTTTTATATGTAAATATATAATATATATATAATAATCTATAAAAAATCCTCAAAATTAGAAAACTGATATACATATTTACATTCAATATTTAGGATATTACATTCAATATATATATATATATATATATATATATATATATATATATATATATATATATATATATATATATATATATCTATATCTATATCCGATTTATCTACTGCATTTAGAAGTTTCACAAAGTAAGTGACTGTTTTTTTTCATTTTCAAACAATTAAGAGATGAACATTAATAGAAAACTGTGAGAAATGTAACAAGACAAAGACAAATTACAAGGTGAGTGGATTATATGGCAGAAATGAATTAAATTTCTAACTGCATATGAAGCATGCGTGATAAAAAAGCTACCTAAATAGTCTAGCAGTTCTTTATTTTTTTGACCTGCAAAGAAAAATAAACTAACAAAGATCCATAGCAATTGAAAAGTTTAAAAGACAATTATCTAAAAAGTTGCAGGCACATAAAATTTACATATGGCTTAAAAGTCATAAATTGGATTCGGATGCATTCGGATAAAACTTAAAAGTTGGATTTGAATCGGTTTTGGATATAACTTAAAATTTGGATTCGGATTGGATTCAAGTATAACTTAAAAATCGGATTCGGATTGGATTCAGATCTAACTTAAAATTTAGATTCGGATCGGATTCAAGTATAACTTAAAAATCAGATTTAGATCAGATTCAGATCTAGATTTTAAAGTCGGATTTGGATATGGTATAGACTTTTTTTCATCCGAATTTGAATCCTAATCCGAGTTTGAATATGTGGATATCCAAAAAATCAGATATGGTAAAAGGTATATCCGATCCGTTGACATCCCTACATATAAAGTTAGCACGGTTCTATCATCTATTTTTCCTCACAATAATGGCAATCGACTTCTATATGTTTAGGGCACTAATGGAACATTGGGTCAGCCTATTAGTATACTCTTTGGCATTAACCCAAGTTTGTGAAAACTTGAATCCAATTTGGTTCTCAAACAAGAACCATTTCAAAATCATAGTTTTCTTAAATATTTAGAAAGTTAACTTATTTAAATGATTTCAAAAACCTTAGGTCATTTAGACATCTAGTCTACAAAGACCTAGCTCATACCCATTTTAGAGTCACCTACTTGTGAACCTATTTCCATATCCTTTTTGTCTAGTCAAATTTCTTTAAACACCCATTCATGTGAAATGAATGAAGTTTATATCATACATCACATTATTTGAATAATATCAAGCACGTTTACTACATCAAACCTATCATTATGTAGGTTTAAACCTACTTTTGACCAACCTACCCTTAGCCTATTTGGATCTTAGATCTCAATTCATTGCATTGGATTCAAATCGTCAACCTTATAACTGGTCTAAACCTTGATATTAAACCCAATTATAGTACATGGGATTTGGATCTCAATTATTGGATTTTACATCTTAGATTATGGTTTTCATATCATATTATGGATCTTGCATTTTGGATCTTAGATTTTGGATCTTGAATTTCAGACTTTTGATTTTAAATCCGATTTTACATATGAGTCTCGAATCGTAAATCTCAGACTATGGATATTTGATTATGGATTTCGGATTTCATACCCAAGATTTTAGATCTTGCATTTTCGATCTTGGAACTTGAATATATTTTATAAGAAAATGAGTATTTCATCATAAACCTTGGATCAATTCCCTCAGAATCAAGCCCAAGTACCAGACTTTAAATCATGTAATCACCATATTTGAGTCTATTCTCTCAAAATTTGGATTTTAAAAGTTTTAATATGAGGTCATGATCAATTGGATTTTTGACCTTAAATTTTCAATCACGAACTCTTAATCTCAATATCATGATATGATAGTTTTCATTTCAATTTGAAACCAGAGTTATATAGATCTCTCATATATTGATTTCAATATTTGGTTTCAGATCCAGATTTCCTTGCTAGGACCATGCCCTACACTCAAGCCCTATTAGAGACCGAACTCCAGGTCTATATGGCCTAGTTTTGCATGCATCATATCAAATTTAGGACAACGATTTGTAATGATCTATAATAATTTGGATATGAACAAACTTCATATTAATTTCGTCTTGTTTATCAGTCTATTTCTAATATCTACTAAGCTTTCAACATATGCGTGATTTCAAAATTAAGGTATGTTAGCTTTCTTAGGTTTTGGATGACATTTAGATTTAAGAAATGAGAAATTTTAGTATAGTTCTTGGTCTAATTACCCAATAGTCATGCCCTACCAGAACTTGACCAGTAACACGGCTAGGATCCCAAGCCGCTGCAATCCTAGCAATGCCTCCACAATGACTATTATTGGTAACTAGTGCAAAGCTCTGCAAGCAGGAACACCAACATTGACCATCAAGTTAACTTGATGGCATCTTTTTTGTGGGGTGACTTGAATCAAAGGCAAAAGATGCATTATGTGGTCTGGGAGAGAGTTTGCACGCCTATCAAAGAGGGAGGTATAAAGCTCAATAATATCTCAGAGATCAACTTGGCTAGGATTGCAGATTTGGGCTTGCAAATCTGTTATAGGAAGAAATGGTGGGCTAAATTTATGGGAAGGGAAATATATTAGGTGGAAAAATCTATGGATTATAAGGGTGCACAACAAGGAACCCTAGTTCTTCCAAGGAGTTGCCAAAGGTTGGAGGAAAATTGAGAGTGATATACAATGGAAAATAGCAAGAGGCCGTCTTATTTTTAGGTATGACAAGTGGTCGGGTGTGTGCCTGGCGAAGGTCTTACTTTGCTGTGGAATATAGCTGGTGTGAGAAGTGGATGAGATGACCGTCGAAGAGGTGTCAGACTTGGATCTTATCCTGCTGCCTAAGTTCCATTCATTGTTACAAAAAATGTGTACGGGACGATGGAAGCACAAGGAACTATACGGTGAGGAATTTTTCTAGTATAATATGGCAAAGTTGTATATCTCGAGAAAATCTCAACTAATATTTTAAAAATTTTAAAACATTTAATAAATCCTAAAAATTATTAAAAAATAAAAATTAATAAAAATATGAAAAAGCTTATTACACGTGTATTTTTTGCATTTTTTTATTTTTGGCTTAAAAAAACATGTTTTTTCACATTTTATACGGCTGACTTTTTTTCAAGTTTTATACGCATTTTTATTTCAAATAAAACGTGTTTTCTTTGACAATGATAAAAGTCCTGGAAATGATCAGACCTCATGCCGACAGGTCAGATCTTGTCTTTCAGAATCCCAAACAAGGAATGCGGGCTTGTATAGGTAAACAAGCTCAATTTGTAACTATCTTCATGTAAGATTAAAAACTTTGACATGTAAGCAGTTACCCTTTTACAAAGTGAACTCACTGCCCATAACACGTAACAATTGGGTGTTCTTTGATGTCAACAAGAATGAGGTGGTAAAAAATGATAATAGGTAGAGCTTTGCCATCTCACACTATTAACTGGGCAACAGACTTTTGTCCGAACAAAAATGCATGCATATATTGACTAGTGGTTATGATGCGTAATTTTTATGCACGAAACACCAAAATATTAAGCTCCCAAAATGTGCGAGCTGATTTTCAAAGTGATTAATTGTTGTGTAATATTGTCTCTGATCTTCATCTCCAATTTCTTCCATCATCATTGTGGATTTCCATGGTCGTCGTGAGTTTTCACATGCTACCAATCGTGGCTCAACGTCAATTTGGCTTTCAGTCATGATTTTCACAAACCATCCACCATGGCATGCAAGCAATCTGGTTCTCTCTCTACATTTTGTGAATCTTATTCCACCATCTCATATATATATATATATATATATATATATATATATATATCAGAGAACCAGGGCCATGTGTTTGCTTGCATGCCATGGCGGTAGACAGAGAGAGAGGGGAGAGAGAGAGAGAGAGAGAGGGAGGAGAAAGACAAAGTTGAATCAAGTGGAAAATCGACTAGATATTCAAATGAAAGAGTTTCGATGCTCAAGCTCATGATAAGGGATGCCAAACACATGCTTGCTTATTGTACATTTCAAAAATTTATATTTGCATGTATACCAGAAATAGAAAGTAAATTAAATTTCAGGAAGAACCTCTTTCAAAGAGTATATTTGGACGTTTACTTCTGGCAAGGATGTCATAAAATCCAATTTCGATCTGTGGTCCAATTGAACTACTCCAAAAAAAAAAAAAAGAATATGAAACTAAATTTTAACATTTGATTAAGAAATCAAATTGGATCTGGATTTAAGAAATGACATCCGATTAAATTTAGATATAGATTCATATTTAAATAAATATCTGATCAAATTAGAATTTAGGTTAAATTTGAAAGATTAAATATCTGATATCCCATGGTTTTTAAAAGTCGAACTTTGCAACTGAAGAAACCATCTTGTCTCAAATCTTTCAACAAATAAAAAAGCTCCAATGAAATTAATGTCATATTTTTATACAAAACATCCAGCTATCGATCTTTTCTTCACATTTTTTCACATTTTCTTTAGCGTCATGTATAAAACCTACAGAACCATTAGTGGCAAATTGGAAAGCTCCCATGTGTCATTTATTTTCAGTAACATGCATCTCTTTTCCACTGCATTTATCCAATTTTTGTCTACACATGCTTCATCATAAGTTAATAGTTCTATAATAGCAAAAGCAAAAACACACTTAACATGCCTTTCTTGGATGAGTGTTGTCACCAAGTGTCTATGTCTTCAATAGTGGTTTCTTTAATTTGAATGTTCATCTCCCCCATTTGATTTTTTTGATGATGCTGCTTCATTAGGATGGTTTAGTTGTATTTCCACTTGGTCAATTTGTAGTATCACAGTTTCATCTTTTACCCATTTATAACAAGATTTTTCATTAAAATAGCATCTCATCTTATAAGTAGTTTTTTAGTAGTAGGATTATCAAGATGATAACCTTTAGGTAGGCTCAATACCACAGCCAATAAAGATTCATTTATACCTCATGTCATAGCTTACAATTAAGATTAACCTTTGCAATAAAAGCACAATCACCTATCTAGATTATTTTAAAAGCAATTTTTTAATTTTAATAATACCACTTCCATTTTCAATTTCACAAGCATCATTTTCAAATAAAATAGTGTAGGCTTTTTGGATCCTAGAACATAGTACAAATCATGATATTAACCATTCAATTTGCAATTTACACTCACTTTTTCATTGTCTCCAAGCCACATATCAAGCTTTACAGTCTCATGAATATTTTTGAATACCACATGTCATATGGTTACTATAACCACTATCTACAAACTATATATATTTTACACTTTCAACTTTTAAACTCATAGAAGTACGTAGGACAAAAAAATTTCATTTTGTTCAACAAAACTAGCTTATTACTTTGTCTTTTCAAAACATTTGGCTTCAATATATGACAAACTTCTTGCAAACATGAAACTACTTTCCTCTAAAATATTGATTTCAACTACCTTTCCTGCTATGTCATAACACTTTTGAAAAGCACCACAATATATTCCCATTCCTCTACCATGCTCTTGAGTGGTTCCTCTAAAGGCTCCTTGTCCTTGACTTTTTCCTTTGTTCTTTTGATCACTGTATCCATTTGTTTTTTTTTGGAATATCTAATATAGCTTGAAAGACTTTTGCTGTTGACCTATTTATATGTTGCTCATGAGCTAGAAGAGACCCTGTTAATTCACCAATAAAGTACATAGAGATATCCTTGGATTCTTCTATTGCAATATGAACATGTTCAGATTTAGGGGGAGACTTCTCAAGACTTTTTCAACTACCTTTTTGCTCATTTATAACCTCACCAAAAGTCTTTGTTTGTTTCGTAATAATAAATGGCCTAGACTAAAAAGTTTTGAACTCACCATTTTCTTGTCAAACTTCTAGACTCTCTTCATAAAGTTTGAATTTTAACTGTGATTAATATTATCATCCTAATAAAGTTTCAAAAGTAACAGAGGTTCTTTGGACTTTGTAGCACTAACAATATTTGGAAAAATCACATCAGACACAACCTACTATAATACCAAAAATGCCTTCGCATCCTTTTTTAGCGCCAGTATTTTTTTGGTTGACTTGTTTGCTGCAATTGTTTGTTCGGTATCTTCAGAACCCTTCTTTTTAATACACCAAAATTTATATTGTTACAGTTAAAAAGAGGCACTAATGATAGGGCAAGTTGAGAGCATTATAACTTTTTCCCATCCCAGTTTATACCCTTTCACAATTTCTTTTTCTTGATGGTTCCTGAAATTGGAGGAGCTCCTTGCTTTAGCAACCCTCCATAATGACTTGTAATGCCCATGTAACTTGGCAATATTATCACAATTTGAAGGTTGGTTTTACAAACCTCACACAAAAATGAAACCAAAGAAATGATAATAAGTAGTAGGGTGAAGGCAAAACTCGTCTTTTTTTTTGCTTACTTTTTTGTGTACGTAATACTTATTTTAAAAAGAGAAAAGAAATAAAAACTACCAGACATCCCACTATGTGATTTTGAAGCTCTACTAATAAACAATCCAGGAAAAGCATGAACCTTGTTTTCTAGGACATGCACACCTAAAGTTCTCCTATTCTTATGCCTACTTGAAACTTCCATGTCCACCTCGTTGGCTACCAACATACAACTAAGACACAACATGCCCAGGTCTTTTAATCTACATAAAAACAAGGTCAACATGTTCCTAGGGATTCCATATTATGGTAATGGTTGAATGTTTTCATGCTTGTTTGTCATGTTTTACACAATTGGATGTTTTAAATAAAGTAGATCAAACACTTATTATTTACAACCTGATAACCTATATAGACTTTCTATATTTTGGAAATTTCTTGTAAATTGCCATGTAGAATAGAGCCTCCTTTTGTACCCACACCTTTTCATTAGGGTCCAAAAAATTTCCTAACTTTCATAGAGAAACGGAAGTTGTTACTTTAATGTGCATGTTAGAGAAATTGAAATTAAGATGATGCATTGTAGGTAATTAGTAGTCATTCGCTTACATGCTACATCAGATGGTCAATTAGCTTACATGAATACTCTGCATGATGGAAATGGGATGTGCAACCCTAACAATTCCTTGAACTTCTCTTGGTAAATAAAGTATTTATTTAAAGCATGCGAGTGATGTCGGAAGAAGATGGTATTTGGGAAATTAGTGTAGGCAATCTAGGCTTTACATATTATACAAGATCCAAATTGAATTTGAATTTATGCATGGTTCCATAGCCATTTCTACTATATCAGTTTGCATGTTTGGGAATGGCGACCAAAGCTATTTTTGTGAAACATGAAAGAACTCAAGTAGAAAACCATCTATAGAAGTATACCCATAATGCTAGTCAAGGAATAAACAAAAATTATAAATCACCATCTACCTTGGGCAGTAGACAAATCATACCATAACATTTTATTTTCCACATATCACCACTCAACTTTTCACTAGAACTCTACAGTAGCACCCTTTAGTCACCACCATTAATGTAACTAATATTATGCATGTGCTATCATGACTTTTTGGCAATAATACACCTTGCAAATTTTTTTCCCTCAATCCAGCCTCATTGCAACCATAGTGGCTAATTCCAATAGGAGAAAACATGATGCTGAAAAGATAATCATGAAGGGTAACAAAGGGAAAGGAAAAGATGGTTTACCGCCATTATAGGATAGGCTATTGCATGTTGTACCTTTTTCGCACTTCATGATCACGAATAACCCTGCATTTGTTTCTATGTAAAGAAACAATATATTTCAATCAACAAAATCAGTCTCATTTTTCTGCCACATTCACGAATTTCTACAATCAAAATGCCTCTACATCCAGACTTCACCCCATGAAAAATGATTGCCATCTTCCTCTCCATCTTGCATGTTGGTATAGGGCTTATACATTTTCATGTGGTAAGGGAAATGGTGGAGATAAAGGGCATCAAAATATGTCGGATTCATAGGATTGGGATGTTGGGACACCTCTATCGCCGGACACTTTTTTATACTTTACTTTAGAGGGGAGGGCTTTAATGATTTGAAATATCACAAGATAACTGAGACAATGGTTTGGTTCCCCTTTGCTAGAGAGATTGATGATATTGAGATTCTAAGAGTAATTGCATTGTCATGTAACGTAAAATGTTCATTTTTTTTCCCAGCATTTGCTTGGCCATTTGTCAAACAAACATTAAAAAATTGCTGAATTCATCCTAGAAAGCCTCATGGAAAGCCTTATTTGTTACTTGAAGATAAAAAGTAATATTACTGATGTAGCAAAACACCCAATGACAAGGAAGATTGAAAAGTCCAAGGGGTTTAATACAAGCATCCGGTCAATGTGAAGGAGGTATGTGATCAAACATATTCCTGAACAAGAGAAATGTACATCCCAACCAATGACATCCAACCACCATAATCTATAAAACTTTTTCCTATTTGTCATCCTTGATAACCACAAGTAAAACCAAGCAATCTGATCCTATATTGTCTCCTTGTCAAGTTGATAGTCACAGTTCTTCTCAAAACGATAGCCACATTCTACCAAACTATCTAGTTCATATAACCCAAAGTCCTAGCCTTGACTCTCCAACTAAGGTGGGCATTAATTTATAGAAAACCTAAATTCTCCCTCTTCATTATCTCCTACTATTGAGTCTAGTTGTATATACCATATGATCACACAATGAATCAATAGTATACTAAACCCTCGTTTATTTCAAATTGTAATCCAGGATATTGAGAATCAACTCATGCTAATCTTAGACCCATATGAACCAATAGACTTTTTTCAGTCAGATCTTCATGCTGAATAGCAACAAGCTATGCAACAAGAAATGGATGTACTTGTCAAAAATAAAAGATGGTTACTTGTACCGTCAGGGAGTATCTCAAACATCATTAGAGTGCAAGTGGAATTACAAAATAAAGAGAAATATAGATAGCTCTATAACTAGATTTGAAGCTGGGTTAGTCACTAAGGGTGTCACTTGCAAGAGGGGATAAAGTACTTTGAGATGTTTTATCTTGTTACTAACCAATCTCACAAAGAATTGGTGACTACCCTAAATAAAAGAGAGCCTATACACTTGTGTTGTATCCATCATGCTTTTTTTACATGTAGAGTTAAAAGGGGATGTTTACATGATGCAACCACTGTAGCCTATACACTTGTGTTGTATCCAACATGCTTTTTTTACATGTATAGTTAAAAGGGGATGTTTACATGATGCAACCACTGGGCATGTTGACCCAAGGCAGCCACATTCCTTACATAACTTCAAGAAAGCCCTATATGATTTAAAGGACATGGATCAGGCGTGATTTGATAGACTCTAAGGTTATATACTTGGTCATGATTTTAAAGAATGTAAGTTTGATTCACTATTATCTAATTTAATTAAAAAATATATAAATGGCTAGCAGTTAATGTTTTCTTTAGTTTTCTTGACGATATGGCACGTGTACTTTGGCAGTTAATGTTTGAAATAAATATTGCTCAAAGTAGGCCAATAGACTAATGATTTCATATGTCTGAATTTTTGCATATTTATCCAATGCATATTTCTCACTGCAATTGTTCAATTAGCCAATTTGTGAAAGGAAAAAAAAAACTATGTTCTTGTCCTATGAAATATGAAGTGTTCATATATGCTATTTAAACCAAGCAATTCCGAAAAAGTGGCTGATATTTAATTGTTGGATGCTATTTAAATCCAACAATTAAACATCTCACAATGACACCATCATCTCTACAACAACTAGTACATTAATCTTATTTTGAAATAGCTTTAAAGAATCAATAGGAGGATTAAAAATGAGATTTACTCAATAAGATGATGAAAATGAGCTACTGATAAAATGAGGATCCAGTGGTTCCTGTCCAATCCTACTAGAACGATAGTCTCCCAAACTTTTGATTGTGTAGTTCAAAAGGTGAAGCGCTAAAACATGGTACATCGAAAAAAATACAGGAAAGTAATTAATTTTAGAGAGTGTATCTCAAAATTTTAAACACTATATGTTTTGGTAAAAATTTTGATGTTTGTGATAGACTTGTAATTTACTATGTTCTAATTTATGAAATAAATTAAACTTTTCTGGACCATGGGGTGTTTCATCAAAAATTGGATTTCCAGTTTTGGTTTGCCGTTTTGAAATTACATTTGTAACACATTCTTAACTAGAATATCCAACAATCTGGAAGGTAACAAATCTCTCCCCCCACCAACTAGTGTTGTAGAAAATGGTTTATTAATTGAATCAGCAAGGATACAAATGATTCATGACTGATTTAGTTGAATCGGTTGTGCATCTGCAAAAATATTATTAAAGTCATTGCAAAAATTAGAAAATGCATTGAAATTAATTAAAAATAAAAGATTATTTTAAATTCTTATGTTAAAATAGTTAAAAGTTTATCTTTGCATTCTTGAGTTGGATATGGACTTGAATCTGTTTGCCGCCAATCACATGGCAATTTGGGCCAATTAATTCTTGTAATTGCTTATACCATCAGTCTAAGGTTTAACATCGACTCTTATTTGAGTTATTAATCACTTCACATAACCTCAAACAAGAAGGAAAAATCAATTTAGTAAAACTATTTAACAGCTGATGTGAAACAATATTGTTCATTTTCATGTTTATCATTTTTCAAATATTGAAGTCTCTAATTTTACAAAAAAAGGAAAAAAAGAATTGTAATAGTTGCAAAGAAAATTAGCAAACATGGGTTTGTCAAGTCTAATGTTCAGGTATGTAGAAGCCACGTAAAGAAGGCTGGTCCCCTTCCCCCTCCATGTCCACAAGGTCTAGGGTTGCTTCATGATCTAGGTAAACCTACAGTACACCCAGCAAATAGAGTGCCACACCAACCGCCCTTTGAAGTTCAGGGAGTAGCCGCCAAAAAAATTTGAACAAACGGCATGTTGTTAATGTGCCCGAGAGCCCAACCAACTATGCTATGTCTGTTGGATATTGGATATTGTCATGTATATGACTATTAATTTTAGTTGAAATCAATTCCAAATAGTGCTTTACTTTTTTTCTTTTATTTTTGCAGTACATGCATAATTTGTTACAAACTTTTTACCCTAATATAATATCTTTATGTAAAGAAAGAAATTAATTAATTATACAATCTATTAAAGGTAACATTTTGGCAATGAAATAGATAACCTATACAAATTTACAACTGTACACCCCTTACTTCTTTCACCTTTGAGAATGATCATGGTAACTTCTATAAGTTGGATCAAACTCATGATGCATGCTTTGCACATTTTAAGAGCTCTTCCTCTAAAGATTTGTCATCTGGTTGGCTTTTAGATTGTCTTTTGCAAGAACAAAGTGTCTCAGACGAGGAGAATTCTTTTCCGTCAACCCAACATCACATGCGAAAATTCGGTGGGCTGTTTCGGAGGCAAACTCTAATGTTGCCCCATGCCCTGTTGGATAACCAAAGATTTCTTTCAACAAATGTAGGATATTATGGAGGCTAAGGTTTCATGCGCCATAAGAGATCTTTTGAAAAGGGGAGGATGGTTAGGAGCAATTGTCACAGAAAACACGTCTTATTCAAAATTCAAGAAATCAAACTTATATATTGATGCAAACATCATAATTAATTTTTAATAGGCGGCTTAGGTGGCTATAAGTGCCCATTCAACATTTATTCTGATCAACTGCACCAAATTGGGCAGAGAAAATTTGTTTATATATATGTTTGTTCTTTAAAGACTTGTAGGCGCCTGCACATGGCAGGAAATATATTTCGTTATCAATCTTAGTTTATGAATTGAAACCACCGTACGTAACTCCGGTTGATAAGTTTGGACTGAAAGGAAGGACAGAAACAGCCAAGGGGAAGCCAACAACTCGATTTTGAAAAACAAATGAAAGGTAAATTTGCTCAGAGTGGTGCACTTTTCACCTTGATGTTGGAGTGACTAGTTAGCATATTTAATTCTATTTTTGACTTGGAATATAATTATAACTGCGCTTGGCTAAGTTTGTTTCCTAATTTCAATCTTAATTTGAACGTGCCAAGCCATTGATTGCATGTCACCTTAGACATTTTTCATTGCTTTAAGCTTTGTAATTTGGGTCCTTCCTTCACCGACAATTAATTAATCAATGTTATGAGCATTATATATGAAATGATTTTGGGTAGAGGGATTTGGTCCATAATTTCCCTTCATTGGAAGTAAATTCAGCACTAGTAGGATAGAGGGCATGCCTTGAGTGTTACATCCTGACCGAGCAAAGCTTAGGATGTATATTCTGGTCATTTTCGTCAAGAGGTGCCTATTTAGATGATGAAACAAATTCATGGAAAGCTATACGGGTTAATATTACATGACAACATTATATGGGGTACCTACCTAGAGTCGAGCATAAATTTAAACTTGAGAGCTTGAGTGGAGATCAAGTTGACTCGTAAATGGAAATTTACCTGGCTCTTCCTTTTCCTTTTGATTTTTATGATGATCAGCAACGTTGTCCATGGATTAATCATCTCCTTTTGTCTACATGCCCATCAAACGATCAGATATCGCATCCCTATATATTTTGGGGAATGACCACTTGGTGGCCAGCAGTCGGATTGGCATGAAGAGAAGATTCCACTAGCTGCATGACAGGGAACGACCGAAAATGAAACTCAGGACATTAACATTTATAT
Source organism: Nymphaea colorata (assembly GCF_008831285.2). NCBI lineage: Eukaryota > Viridiplantae > Streptophyta > Magnoliopsida > Nymphaeales > Nymphaeaceae > Nymphaea > Nymphaea colorata. The sequence goes on along the minus strand of NW_022204507.1, from coordinate 4,357,052 downwards.
ACGAACCGGGAAGACGATCGACCTTTTATGTTTTTTCCTTTCCCTTTTTGAGAGCCTCCTTAACCTTGCGGTGTTCTCCATGGGAAGCTCTTCTGTCGCGATTTCTCTTCCTCTATGGTGCAGACTAATTTTCAGTTTACAAGGAATTATTTCCTATTTTCAAGAGGCAAAGGAGGAGATCTAGCTAGTAGCAGCTGAGTGCATGTATACAATAAGATGCAAGAGCTGGTAAAGGAATAAGCTAACGGACTGGGTGGGTACACGGCTGGTGCTAGACCGCCACCCCCTTTTGCCCCAAAGTGCATTCTCCGCAATTTGTTGCCAACTTAATTTTATGTATATCTCGAACCAGCAACGGGCAACCTTCTTGTTCTTTGGAGTGAAATTAATGGAGGGGAAGGAGTCTCACATTGCCGATTCATGCATATATGGGAAAGAAATCCTGTGGACACATAAGTTGCAGGGAAGCACACATACCTTCAAATATCTGAGCTTCAAAGACCTGAGTTTGATTAGCACTTGCGCCCTTGTCTCACACCGATCTTCTAAGACTGCCCCTGCCTTGACGGCAAACACAAGGCACGTACAGCCAGGCCGCATAGCGTACGTGAAGCAACAAAGCGGACATGTTCAAGTTTTTAGCGAGAGGGAGAGAGAGCTGTCTGACTAAATGAAAATATATTAAGGCAAATAAAAAACAAGCATTGCTGCTACAGCCACCCTATATAGACCGTCATTGCATCATAAACTATCCACAGCGTCAATATAATAACACCTTTTTTTCCTATATTCTTTTGAAAATTTTAGTCATTTGAGAAAATATTCCACATTCAATTGGATTGAATTTTCAAATATATATATATATATATTGTTTAAAAAAATGTAGTCTTCTATTTACATCAACTTCCTTGTCATTTAAACTAAGGTTGCATAAACAATAGTACTCTTTATTAGCAGCACTAAACTACCAGTGAAATCATGTCAACGTTCACATAAAATTCATGTTTATTTAATATCCAAAATTTATATCAGTGCTTTTGGAATCTTTTGCCAAAATAGTCCAGTTTTGTAACAGCAGCATGGTTGTAGCTTCAAAACCCACAGTGATGGTGGCAAAATAGTCCAACTTTTATGTATATCTCGAACCTGCAACTGGCAACTGACCATATATATATGTATATACCTGTTCAAATTTGTTGAGAAAAAGTGAGAGACGTGGAAGACGCGAAGGGAGTAAATGAGAGAGATAGAGAGCCGACTAAATGAAATAAATAATAAGAAAGCAAATGGGAGACAAGTATATATATATATATATATATATATATATATATATATATATATATATATATATATATACGTAATTTATCATGGTAGTTGGGGCGATGATACTTGGTTCAAAACTTTTTCAGGCCAATAAGAGTTTGAATTCAATTTCGCAGCTTGGTGCCAGCCGATATCCTATATAAGGGTCACGTATCAGACTGCCAATTGGAGCTTATTTGAGTCGAAGAATTGTTCAGCATAGAAATAGAAATGGAAAGCAAGGTTTCTACTCCACCCTATGTACATAACAAGCATACTTTAATGGGTGAACCCCAATATATGAACTTTCAGTATTGACCTCTGTGACAGAGAAAGTACAAGGTGTAAATAAATTGTTAATTATAATTTTTCAGCTAAACTTAGCAATGAACTGTTAATTTATGTTTTGTTGCTTTCACGTATGCACTTAGTTGACTTTCTCAAAAAAAAAGACCTTGATATATCATTTTTTGTCTAAACTAAACTTACCATTTAATTTTTCCTTCATATTTTGTAACATCAATGTCTGCCCACGTTGCGATGTTGAAAATGGATTGATAGATCCAATAACATGAAACACCTATTTATGTATAAGGAAAAGAGTAGATAAGCTGCCGGTGAATGGAGATTTGTGGTGCCCATTTTAGAAGACATATTTCTTCACTACACATGCCCTCATGGGATTTTTTTTATATAACCTCTTGTGCATCTTCTTTTGTTAATTATTAGGTGTATTCAGAGTTAAACTTCCTTCAATATCAAACTCTTGCAAAATGAAGTATTGATTGCCTGCTTATCCTTTCAGCCATCGCTCCCTGGCAAAAAAGGTCTCTATCTTGGTGAAGTTTTTTATGTGATGGGACCATGAATGATTCTCACTCGTTCTATTCTATTATTAACCTTAGCTGATCCCTTACATGTTGGAATCATGTTTTCCAACTTTAAAAGAAAATGGATTGATAGATCCAATAACATGAAACACCTATTTATGTATAAGGAAAAGAGTAGATAAGCTGCCGGTGAATGGAGATTTGTGGTGCCAATTTTAGAAGACATACTTCTTCACTAAACATGCCCTCATGGGATTTTTTTATATAACCTCTTGTGCATCTTCTTTTTGTTAATTATTAGGTGTACTCAGAGTTAAACTTCCTTCAATATCAAACTCTTGCAAAATGGAGTATTGATTGCCTGCTTATCCTTTGAGCCATCGCCCCCTAGCAAAAAAGGTTTCTATCTTGGTGAAGTTTTTTATGTGATGGGACCATGAATGATTCTCACTCGTTCTATTCTATTATTAACCTTAGCTGATCCCTTACATGTTGGAATCATTTTTTCCAACTTTAAAGGACTTGTAAGAATTGCCTTTCTAGATATAAGTATAGACACAAGCTAATTAGGTTGTCTACCGTGTTGTTTGGTTACTAATTGGTATGGGAAAAAAACTATTTGTTATTAAAAAACTCTTACCAATTTTGTGAATATCTTTTCATCCCTGAAGGTGTGGATGGCATTGTAGATTGTTTTGCAACTCTTCAATATTTTGCAGTAATATCTGTGATATGTTACATGGGAGTGTTTCTTTGACATCTGTATCATATAAAGAAAGCGGTCCAAAGAAACACTTTCCTTTCAAAGCTGAAAAGAGCATTCCAACAATTGCATGGCCCTTATTTTACATAATTAGACGCGCGACTTCTGAAGGTCAGGTTTTCCATACCTAGGTAAGACACATGATTAGACGCTACCTCATCATTGATTATCATATTAAAAAGGGATGAACCACAGACCATCCAGATTTCACAAATAGAGGAAAAATATACTTGAGTGGGGAAAATTGGTCGTGTTTGATTTTAACTTTTTAAGATTCCCCAATCAAATGATTAGATTGGATGACATTCAAAACCAAGTTTCCCTACTCTCAAACAATAATTTTAAAAAACATAAGTTCCTTACGAGGGAAAACTAAAAAGGGTGCTGCTTTTTCAACTGCCCCAATTAATTCAGTTTACCCGGAGTTCGTATTCAGATATATAAACTTGGAATAGGATATCTAAGTTAGGATCTTTGTTATCTAACAAGACATTTATTTAAAACTGAATCTGAGTTTGATAAGATGGAGTTTCTTATTTAAATCTGATTAATTCCTATTTCATACTTGGATATATATATATATATGTATGTATATATATAAATATATGTATGTATATATATATATACATATATTGCTATGTCCAATTCTTTAAAAGCATTTTGAATGGGTATCCAATCTAGATCTGATCCATTAACATCCCCAGGTGCCAATAGTTTATAAGGCCGCCACACCGGATGTACTGTTGGTCGTTGATTGTTTAGTGGATCATGAACGTGAATTTTAAGTTTTCCAACGTCCACATTTACATTAATACTCCATTATTACCCACCATTTATATTAAAATGTACTGGAAGCCCTTTGTTTAGCGGTCCAGGCAGTGATATTGATTTTTTAAATTATTTAATCGTTTAAATTACATCTTAGACATGTGAAGTTCTGATTTTCCCTCATAAATATGTTATGCAAATTCAAAATCAACAATTGCAGGGACTTCACAATGAACGTGGGAATCAAGATCAACGGCAATTAAGATCATGCTGAGGCATGAGAGCTGGTTAAAGTTCTTTCTGGCATTCGACAAGAAGCATTAACTTGAGTTACATATTTCTTAAGTTTCCCATCAAGACAACCGAGGTGTTGGTTAGCAGATCAGAGGATGCACCTTGCTCGCTTTTGCAGAAGGAAAGAAACTCAGATCTTTGAAGGGGTACGCTTCATGCAAACCTTATCTTCTATCTACAAGCTTTTTTTTTTCTTATACATGAATTGGAATCTCTAGCCTCCTTCCATTCTCTTCTGCCCCAACAGTTTGATACAGTTGGTCTCTAGCCTTTGCTTGGGACACAACCTTGTACCTAAGAGGCAAAGGAAAAGGGAAGCCATGGTTTCTTGACCCTCTCTCCAAGACCTTGTTCATAAGGTAGCAAGCTTCGTTTAGCAGTTCATGCATCGTATGGAATAATCTGGAAACCGTAGCGGTGGAAGTGCATACTTATAACTTCATATCTTGTAGCTATTTTCTCATTTACATACTTAGTTCCCATTATCAGTCTTAAGATTTAAAATGTTAGGGCCACTCAGCCAGAAACTTCAGGCTCCTCACTCTCAGGAAGATTGAATAAGCCACTTGAGAGATCGATCTCCTTCTATGCTGTTCAGAATTATAGGGGTGAATTTCTTTGATAATTAAAGAAAAAAAAATTCCTCATAACCATAAAACTTTGCACATTAGAGGAAGAGAAATCGTGATAAAAGGTGCCAAGAGCAAACGATGACAAATTGACCCTTCTAAAAGTAGAGTGAGAAAGGACAAGATCACCTTCACAGTTGACACTTCTTATATATGCATGTATGTAGCTATAATTTACAGAGTTTGATTTTACATTGTCATCTCGCAGCACAGTTGTTTGGGCATCCCAATGTTACTGCTAGCACCTCCAGTTAATGGCTTCTCACAAAAATATAAGGCTGCTTCTTGTGCAACATATAGACAGAGGCCGATGTAAATTCATGGAGAACCTTCATTATCATCGGTCGGAAGGAGGCAACCGGGTAAATTCCCACCATTCAACTTCTCAGCGAACCGTTGTTCTTTTCTTTTGAATGAATGGACACCCCTAGCTAGGCCTAGCTTTCATCTACTTTTGGCTTTCAGTAGGCAAACAGGGGGAGAATGTGTCTCTCTCCCCACATCTTAATTAAGTGCCAATTAAGCACAATTGTTGGCCAAATTAAGAAGCCAACTTCAGTAAGTTTAACCATACTGTTAATTGTAGGTAGTCGGTCCTTTTTCTACAATCAATAATTAAATCTCAAAGAAGATCATTTCTCTAAGGAAGCATTTGACATATCCAGAACCATGTAATTTTAGAAACAAAATGCTCAATTATTTAAGAAATTGAAATTATTAAACAAATTAACATGGTATTTCGTTTGTTGGAACTAGGAAACTGAAACTTGAAAATTTTGATTCTGTACCTGTTTGAGAAGAAATTATGATTATAGAATTTTTATTTTTGAATCAAAATTTTTAACTAGGGGAGGCATTACCTTTGTGGGTCAAATACAAATGTAGCTTCCTTTAGCTGATGACTTGGGAGAATAAGTTTGCATGTGTGGTGAAGGCAAATTTTTAAATCGTTGTTGACTTTATTTAAGCTGATCTCCTCAGTCTCTTTCTGCCCAAATGTATCAACCACGAAGTTTATGAGATTTTTCAGTTGATAAAGGTTGCCAATATATATCATGCCGTATTTTCATGCTTTGTAATGCGTGCTCCTTGCTTCTTTGGTAATTAATTTGTTTAGAAGAGTCTATTGTTCTTAAGCAAAAGAGAAGCATAACAAAGTAAATTCTCTTTGCCCAATTCATCGTAATATTTATTTGAGAATGAATGATTCATTCACTCCACCTAAGGCTCCTCTTGTAAGTCTCTACATGTATTCTTTTTCTAAATTTTGGCATCTGCCGACTACTTACATCCAAGCCACCTTGCAGTTTTGAATGGTTCTTCATTGATGAGCCGCTCCCTTTGCTTTGATGTGCACGAATAGGTATAGATCTACATACTCCTCCTTCTGCTTTTCACGGAGAGGGAGAGAGTGTGTGAGAGAGAGAGGAGAGTTGGTGGGGGAGGGGGAGGGTGTCAAGTACCGGGAGAGGGAGTCCAGTTTTTCCAAGCTAATATATATATATATATATATATATATATATATATATATAAACATGGGCAACCATGATTTTTTTCCTGCTTTCGCTTTCCTTGAGAAAGTAGTTTCCTGTTCTTCACTGAAGTATGGCGTTTGTTTGCAAGGTGTATGGTATAACTAAGAACCGATGGAAACCACATTCTCCTAAAAAACCCACAAGGAAGCGATAGAAGCTATGTGGCAATTCCCTTGATAATAAATTCCTAATGATATTATCAAAAAAATATCATACAGAAATAGTGGTCTGCTTGGATAGGAGCGCTACTTCCCTAGCAGCTTTGCATTGGAAACACACTCCTGTTTGGATCAAGCCAAATTCTTAAACATGATTGCATATACAAATTCACGTACTATGCATTTCAGTAGAATAAATAGGACGAGGTGACCTAACCAGTTCAAGGTGTAGATCAGCAGAAGGCAGCTTGACAAAAATCATAAATGTGAGTAATTTTGGTCAATGAAAGCAATTTTAAATTGTCCCTTCAATTTAATAATCATCCTGAGGTAGCTCTTCGACAATTGAGACGTACATAATTTGTAGTTGCCTAAATGTTCATAGTTTTCTGTACTTTGTCTTAGATTCTAGCACTTCACTTGTAACATGTGAGAATATGTTTTTGACAAACTTTTATATGCCGCTCCATATATATAATGAGCATACGCCGGTTGTCGATGCTACTACCAATATGCATGTTTACTTTCATGCTCCAACATTGTGCATGCATGTGTAGGAGATAACAAATAGGTGTGAGATCACAAGTATGAGATAAAAAATAAGTAATATATATAAAATAACAAATACATATGAGATAATATGTATGAAATAACAAATAGGTAGGAGATACAAATAGATATGAGATAATATATATGAGATAACAAAGAGGTACAAAGAATGACAGATGTTTGAGATAATAAATATGTATGCGATAATGTATATGAGATAACAAATAGGTATGAGATAACGATGGACGTATGAAATGACGCTAAACATAAGTATGATATAAAAAAATACTTATGAGATAATGAGATGACACTATGAGTATGACAAAAAAAATGAAGACACTTTTTTATCACTTAAATGGGTATATTGGTCATAACAATATGCAAAATAATTTTAATTTTTGGGAAGAGTGGGTCTCAGCTCAATGGGCCAAGGCCCCTTTGCATGACAGGTCCCCGGTGCCTTGTCGTATGTAGGGTGCTTGCACATGGAATACCCACTTTCCCTGAGATTACCATAAGCCTGGCCATCGGGGCATTGAGCCGGGCATCTAATACGCGGCTCGACTCGAACAAGGCTCAAGCCCAAAAAAAGGCATCGACTGAACCAGGTGGGCATGACTAAGCCCGATTTCGCCTGATAAGAGAGTTTTAATGTTATTTTTGTTTATTATATATATAAAATTATAGTATTTTATTACAATTAATTATATCTATATATTATTTTATGTTAAAAATATATATTTTAAATTTTAACTGACCCGGGTCTGAGCTCGGGTTTCGGGTGTTGGGGCCGAGGCCAAGCCACAGTTATGAGTTGAGGCCTGGTCCAAGCCTGACTCCTTATCGGCCATGCCAGGCTGATGCCCAAGCCTAGATTGCCAGTAGACCTTATTAGATCATTGGCTGTTTAAACCTAAAGGTCAATACATATATAACAAAGAATAGTGCCCCAATTAGTTTTTGGTCTCAATCTAGGCCATGTTTGTTAGTAAAAGTTTAGTTACATATAAACAAAAAAAGAAGAAAAAAGAAACTTATAACAATTTTCTTCAATATAAAATTACCCCATCATTCACCTGTTGAGAAGTACTTAATTAACAAGATCTCTTCTCTCTCGTCTTCCCCAAAAGGAACCCTCCTCCTCTTCCTACTCTCCTTTTCTTTCAAATTTTTTTTACATACCTATGCTTCTTTCTTTTCTTTAAACCATTTCTTTTGTAATATTATTTGGATATGTTCACTGAAAAAAAATGGAGAAATGAAAAGGTAATAAGTGTTGACTGGTTAGAACAAATTGAAGAAATACTGGGTCCTAGAAGTATATATGAAAAACCCAAGGTAAGGAAAAGAAAAAATAAATTATTACGAGACAAGAAAACTAGGTTTAATGACATTCAAACATCTTCTTGGTGTGTTCAAAATAGAGAGAGGGGTGGGCTTTAGTCACATGTTTGGTGCTTAACATGGGCGTCTTCGTTCTACCATTCGAGGAGATGGGGATTTTTTTTATTTTTAGATCAAATATCAGATATATATTTTAATTATTCTTTAGAAAATGACTATTCTTTCTATTCTCCTAGAGGAAAGGATCCTCCTTTCCAAGCAGGAAGGCTGTCTGGTTAATTTCAACCCCCTAATATGCAACCGTCATTAATCACGGCAAAATGGCATAATAGAAAGTTTTAAACAAACCATGCAAAGGAACGAGCTTTTTCTAATATTCATCTAAAAAAAAATTTCTAATAATCCTAATATATTCCTTTTAAACTCTCAATTCTCTTTTCTTAGCCAAGGATAATATATAGGTCTATGGTTATACAAGGTCAAAAAAGCTAACGAAAGTTGAATATATAATCAACTTAATTTTTGAAGGAGCTGCATGATTCCTATGGAGAAGAATTCATATCCATCCACTGGATAATCACGGCAAATGGCATACCTGTTGTAAGCATAAAAAAAGTTACCAAAACATGTAGATTCAAAAATACAATTTATATCCACAATCATATATATCACATGTCTTTAGAGTGCATGTTCAAAAGCACAATTTCCTTGTTCATGCAATTGGTGTGATTACTTTCAAAATTTGAATGTTGAATTTAGAAACAATATCTATATATAATCAAGGTCTGTTTGCTGAAACAAGAACATGATTTGTTATTGACAAATTAGCTACCAGAAAAGCTGCATAAAAAAAGATGCATGGGGCAAGAAATAAAAAAAAATATGCCAAGCAGTACACATAAAGATCGACATGCATCTGGCCATCCAATGTTTTTAAAGCCAGTGTTTCTGAGAAATCATTTTGAAAACCTAACTGCTAAAGTGTGTGTATAACATATGTTTATGATACTAAAAAGTGAACAGAAATTTATGTTCATTAGTCCTGGCATCTGATTTTTTAAGTCAAAAAACATCTGATATATCGCTAATCTTTTAGTCCAGTGAATTAATGATCTGGTTTAGATTGTTGGTTTTGATACTTTTCACAACCATATTGTATGACCTTTCATGGACGCTTGAAAGGAGTGCATAATCAAACTTTGGAGTGTATTAGACTCATGGAAATCACTAATTATATCTGTGAGTGCTAGCTCCTTTACCCTTAAGTGTCTTTGTAGTTGATAATTAACTAGCAACTCCATGTTGTTTGAATAAACTTTACTAATCCATGTGATGCGTAAAGATAAAAAATTGTACTTTTGATCTTTGATCTTCATCCATCTTAACCTCCTCATAAATATATTTTGCCATCCATTTACATGAACCCATGTGATTCTTTTCCTTACATGCTTACACACACGTACAAACGTATGAGCTTTATGGAGTTACCTTGTCAACTGTTGGTGCATGAATTGACCATGGTGGGTCTTGTGTGGGCATTCATTGAAATTAACCACCTTTGTGCTATGTCATGACTCACATATTGTTATTCTTTATCAATTACATCATGGTATCAATAAACAAAATCTTGAAGAAATCATCACACAGAAGGTTACACCGTTTGACATATTGGCATACATCCAAGGAGAAGAAGAGACATCATACAAAGTGTGAATATAAAGGGCTACAGGATAATGAGCATGGGAAGAAATCTCAAAACCAAGAAATTAAGAACAGCCAAAATGCATTCACTAGGAGAACAATAAGCTTCTAGGAATAAAAGATATCACTTCCAAAAATGTGCAACCACCTGATATGCCTTAGCTGGGGGTGAAGATGCTGACGACTGCTCCTAAAACCATGTTATAGTCCCCCCCATAAGTTGGTGTACAAATGTCAATTTGTCCAAATTTGCTGGCTATGCATTGATGCTTCTCTTTCGCATGACTCTTGGTGAAAATATTGGTTAGTTGCTTTTCACTTCTGGCATATAAAGTTAGCACGGTTCTATCTTGTATTTTTCCCTCAGAATAATGGCAATCGACTTCTATGTGTTTAGGCACTAATGGAACACTGGGTCAGCCTATTAGCATACCCTTTCGCATTAACCCAAGTATGTGAAAACTTGAATCCAATTTGGTTTTCACACAAGAACCATTTAAAAACCTTAGGTCATGTAGACATCGAGTCTACAAAGACCTAACTCATATCCATCTTAGAGTCACCTACTTGTGAACCTATTTCCATAACATTTTTGTCTAGTCAAATTTCTTTAGACACCCATTCATATGAAATGAATGAAGTTTATATCATATATCACATGATTTAAATAATATCAATCACATTTACTACAGTCAAACCTATCCCTATGTAGGTTTAAACCTACTTTTGACCAACCTACCCCTAGCCTATTTGGATCTTAGGTCTCAATTCATGGCACTGGATTCAAATCATCAGCCTTATAACTGGTCTAAACCTTGATATTAAACCCAATTATGGTACCTGGGATTTGGATCTCAACTATTGGATTTTACATCTTAGATTAGGGATTTCATATTGTATTATCGATCTTGCCTTTTAGATATTAGATTTTGTATCTTGAATTTCAGACTTGGGATTTTAAATCCGATTTTATATATGAGTCTCAAATCATAAATCTCAAACTATGGATATTGGATTATGGATTTCAAATTTCACACCCTAGATTTTAGATCTTGCATTTTCGATTTTGGAACTTGAATAGATTTTCTAAGCAAATGAGTATGTCATCATAAACCTTGGATCAATTCCCACATAATCAAACCCAAGTACCAGTCTTTAAATCATGTAATCACCATATTTGAATCTATTATCTCAAAATTTGGATTTTAAAAGATTTAATGGATTTCTGACCATAAATTTTCAAGCACGAACTCTTAATCTCAATATGACAATATGATAGTTTTCATTTCAATTTGAAACCAAAATTATATAAATCTCCCACATTTTGATTTCAATTTTTGGTTTCAGATATAGATTTCCTTGCTAGGTCCATGTCCTACACTCAAGTCCTATTAGAGATAGGACTCCAGGTCTATATGGCCTAGTTTTGCATGCATCATATTAAATTTAAGACAACGATTTGTAATGATCTGTAATAATTCGGATATAAACAAACTTCATATTAATTTTAACTTGTTTATCAGTCTATTTCTAATATCTACTAAGATTTCAGCATATGAACGATTTCAAAATTAGGGTGTGTTTGCCTTCTTAGGTTTTGGATGACATTTAGATTTGGGAAATGACACATTTTAGTGTAGTTCTTGGTCTAATTACTCCTTGATAAAGTGCCAGAAATGATCAGACCTCATGCCAACAGGTCTGATCTTGTCTTTCAGAATCCCACACAAGGAACACGAGCATGTATAGGTTAACAACCTCAATTTGTAACTTTCTTCATGTAAGATTTAAAAATTTGACATGTAAGCAGTTACCCTATTACAAAGTGAACTCACTGCCCATAACGCGTAACAATTGGGTGTTCTTTTGTCCGAACGTCAATAAGAATGAGGTGGTCACAGATGATAATAGGTAGAGTTGTGCCATCTCACACAATTAATTGGCCAATAGACTTTTTTCCGAACAAAAATGCATGCATATATTGACTAGTAGTAATGATGCGTAATTTTTATGCATGAAACACCAAAATATTAAGATCCCAAAATGTACGAGCTGATTTTCAAAGTGATTAATTGTTGTGTAATATTGTCCCTGATCTTCATCGCCAATTTCTTCCATCATCATTGTGGATTTCCATGGTCGTCGTCAGTTTTCACACGCTACCAATCGTGGCTCAACGTCAATTTTGGCTTTCAGTCATGATTTTCACAAACCACCTGCCATGGCGTGCAAGCAAACACATGGCTCTGGTTCTCTCTCTTCATTTTGTGAATCTTATTCAACCATCTCATACACACACACACACATATATATATATACATACACATATATATATATATATATATGTATATATATATATATATATATATATATATATATATATATATATATATATATATATAGAGAGAGAGAGAGAGAGAGAGAGAGAGAGGGAGGGAGAGAGGCAAAGTGAAAAATCGACTAAATACTCAAATGAAAGAGTTTCGATGCTGAAGATCATGATAAGGGCAGCCAAACATATGCTTGTTTAATGTACATTTCAAAAATTTGGATTTGCATGTATACCAGAAATAGGGAGTAAATTAAATTTCAAGAAGAACCTCTTTCACAGAATATGTTTGGAGGATGTCATAAAATCAAATTTTGATCCGTCGTATGATTGAACTACTCCAAAAAAAAAAGGAATATGAAACAAAATTTTAACATTTGATTAATAAATCAAATTGGATCTGGATTTAAGAAATGACATCCGATTAAATTTAGATATAAATTCATATTTAAATAAATATCTGATCAGACTAGGATTTAGATTGAATTTGAAATATTAAATATTTGATATCCAATGTCCAAGGTTTTTGAAAGTCGGCTATTAACATATTATAGTGCAGCTAGGATTCAATTTAAAATGCAGATTCAAATATGAATGTGAATTTAAAAATGAGATTTAAGTTGGATTCAGATTTGGATATGGTATTGATTTCTTTTTCAATTGTTTTGAAATCGGAATTCGAACCAAAATATATGAACATCCAAAAAATAATGGATGTGGTTAAGAGAACATCCTGTCTAGAGATATAGTCGCTCGCCTCTTTCTGTAAGATCTGCTACACACCGCCTGCAAGTTGCTCGCATCTCTCCCCTCAATCTCTGACACACCACCTGGAACCTGCCTCTCTCCTCTAGAACAGATGCTTTCAAGTGAAAACCATTATTATAGAGGGAAACCAGTTTGTTGGCCATATTTGAGGTAGACGAGTTTTTGGCGAGACAGGTTTTGTGCCCATTTACTTTCAGGTCCAAATGCAATGCATGTTCACACCATTGGAAGAATACAAGACCGCAGCTGAAAAATTATTTTAAAAGTGACATTGATCAACGGTCTCGATTTTACAGAAATAAATATATAAAAAGGAATCCGAAATCAGGGAGAGAGCAAAAATATTAATGAGGCAATGCAAAATGGCCAGATGGTTGGCCGCAACACAATAAAAAAAAAAATTCCATCGCCCACCTATTCGAGAGCAAAGCCCACAGAAACCTGACGAAGGAAGGAAAGACGCCTTGGTGCCCCTCTTCCAGGGAGAGGGAGAGTGTTTCAGTCATATCACAAACCTTGTGAGGGACTTCGTCGGCTCCACTATGTGGTTGTTCTATCACACTGCTCCTGAGGAAAACAGGCCAGAGGACCCTGAACTTACCACTGCCCTCTCGGTGGAGTTGGAAGTAGATGCAGATGCCGGTACTCCACCTGAGCAGGTGGAGGTAGACATAGAATTGGGCCGGCAGGAGGCATCTACATCGGCGGTGTTATCTGATGGTGGAGAGAATTATTACTAGCCCATTCATCCATCCTAGTTGCCGTCCGCTTCCTCCTGCGTCTCCTTCTCTCTCTTTTTGTAGCGTCGTTCTCAAATTAACGTGTCGTTTTGTTAAAGTTGCACCACAAATTGAGCAGGAAGGAGGTAATTCCCTAATTACTTCCCAAAGCAGCATGATTAAAGGGAATATGATGATCGGCTTTTTCACTCCTCAACCCTTCTTGCACCAGTCTTTTTGTAGCCGACACCCACTCCCATGCCTTGTACGTTGGCATTACCCCTCTGGTCATAGCCCTCTCCCTCTTCCTTTGTTAAGCAGGTGGGTAGTGCTTTTAGTTACGTACTTTTCTCTGTTCTTTGTTCCCGGTGATACGAGTGTCCACTTAATTCATGACTGCCGGAATCTCCAGATACTTGACCCCCACCATGGAGAAATTCACGAGTCTTCCTTTTCCGATATTGCACACAACCCGAAAGAATAACAAAGTGCAGTATGTTTCTGGTGGTCACATGTCAATGAAGGTCCATGGCGCCCTTCTGATGGTCTCCACCTCCTCCCTTCTTGGAGCACTATTCATGCTGGGTGTTAGGGCATCTCGGTGAAGGTTGGTTTAAAGAAACACAGACAAACATAGCCCAAAAATACCACTCAAAAACGACCCACCAAAAAGGAAAAAGGAAAAAAAAGGAAGCAAACCTGCGACACGGCTCACCCTGCCATCTTGAAACACCACTCAAAAACGACCCACCAAAAAACACCATGCTTTGGAGGAGATGTACGCTGCACAAAGTCCCCGAAAATAATAAACTATCAAGTCCTTGAAACTTCCATGACCAGCACGGTGACTACCCACATAGGATACCCATAAATTTCTATTTGAAGAGTAACTAACATTTCTTCCCCTTAATGTGAAAAATGTTTTCACACCAACGGGCTTTCTAAACGTAACAAATTTTGACGGTGATAATGGTTTTTTAAGACCGTTGGCAACATTCTCATTGGAAAATCATTCCTTCAGCACAACTTTTCTTTTTTCGACATCATCTACGAGGAAATGATATCTCAGCTCTGTTGGCTAAGTTATTCTATAGAAGGTAAGATTTTTTGCTATAGAAATGGTAGACTTATGATCACAATAAAGCTGAGTTTGACTTATTTATTCCATATGTAAATCTTTTAAAATACACCTCATCCACATTGCTAGGCATGTAGTAGTAATAGCAGCAATATATTCTGCTTCTAATGAAAATAAGGCTATTGAACTTTGCTTTTTTGAGTCATACACTTAAACTTGCCAATCAATGTTGGTATGACAAACTAAAGGAAAGTTAGGGATAGGTCTATAAAAAGTTCCATAATTAATGGCTGAGCAAACGTAACTAAGAACTCTTTTTTCCGCACCACGGTGTTGCACCGACACGTGATGCACAAATCTTGATGAAGCCTATTTAAAACACAATATCTGGTTGAATGTGCGTCAAGTAGCCTTGTTTCTAAAATACCTTTCATTATCTTTCCTCATTCCAACATCCACGGTCACTTTTCCATTGATATCAATGGGAGTTGCGGAACCTTTTGCAATTCATGAGTTTAAATTTTTTCACTGTCACTCCTTTGAAAACCATTTTGAAATTTTCTTTTTTTTATGTGACTATACCATGCACGAGCGGCTATTTTGAATGTACAAAAGGGAATTTTATAATTTATAAACCTTTCTTCATTTCCTTTAATGATATACCCAGGTAGTTGGTCAACATTTACCTCTCATTCAAATAACTGAAAAATCTTCCATGTGAATTGGGCTGCAACAGAAGAAACCATCTTTACTGTCTCAAATCTTGCAACAAGTGAAAAAGCTCCAATGAAATTAATGTCATATTTTTATACAAAACATCCAGCTATCGATGCTGTTCACATTCTTTCACCTTTTCTTTAGCATCATGTATAAAACCTATAGGCCCATTAGTGGCAAATTGGAAAGCTCCCATGTGTCATTTCTTTTCAATAACATGCATCTCTTTTTCACTGCATTTATCCAATTTTTTTCTACACATGCTTCATCATAAGTTAATAGTTCTATAGTAGCAAAAGCAAAGATTTTCCAAGTGTACAATCTATATCTTCAGTAGTTGGGTCTTTAATTTGATTGTTCATCTCCCACTTTTGATTTTTTTGATGATCTGCTTCATCAAGATGGTTTAGTTGCATTTCAACTTCATCAATTTGTAGTATCACAGTTTCATCTTTTACCCATTTATAACAAGATTTTTCATTAAAATGGCATCTCTGCTTATAATTAGTTTTTTAGTAGTAGGATTATCAAGATGATAACCTTTAGCTAGGCTCAATACAATAGCCAACAAAGATTCATTTATACCTCATATGTCATAACTTACGATTAAGATCAACCTTTGCAGTAAAAGCACAATCACCTATCTAGATGATTTTAAAAGCAATTTTTTTAATTTGAATAATACCGCTTCCATTTTCAAATTCACAAGCATCATTTTCAAATAAAAGGGTGTAGGCCTTTTGGATCAATTGTTCCACAATAAATAAATTTTCAGCTGACCCTAGAACATAGTACACATTATGATATTAACTATTCAATTTGGAATTTACACTTACTTTTTCATTGTCTCCAAGCCACATATCATGCTTTACAGTCTCATGAATATTTTTGAATACCACATGTCATATGGTTACTATAACCACTATGAACAAACTATGTATATTTTACACTTTCAACTTTTAAAACTCATAGATGTACATAAGACAAAAAAAATTCATTTTGTTCAACAAAACAAGCTTATTGTTTTGCCTTTTCAAAACATTTGGCTTCGATATGACAAACTTCTTGCAAAGATGAAACTACTTTCCTCTAAAATATTGATCTCAACTACCTTCCTGCTATGTCATAACACTTTCGAAAAGCACCAAAAGATTTTCCCATTCCTCTACCATGCCCTTGAGTGGTTCCTCTAAAGGCTCCTCGTCCTAGACTTTTTCCTTCGTTCTTTTGATCACTTCTTCCATTCGTTTCTCTTGAAATATCTAATAAAGTTTGAAAGGCTTATGCTGTTGGCCTATTTATATGTTGTCCATGAGCTAGAAGAGACCCTCTTAAGTCATCAATAAAGTACATAGACAAATTCTTGGATTCTTCTATTGCAATATGAACATGTTCAGATTTAGAGGGGAGACTTCTCAAGAGTTTTTCAACTACCTTTTTGCTCATTTATAACCTAACCAAAAGTCTTCGTTTGTTTCATAATAATAAATGCTGTAGCCTAAAAATTTTTGAACTCACCATTTTCTTGTTAAACTTCTAGACTCTCTTTATAAAGTTTAAATTTGGACTGTGGTTAATCTTTTTATCCTCATAAAGTTTCAAAAGTAACGAAGGTTCTTTGGACTTTGTAGCACTAACAATAGTTGGAAAAATCACATCAGACACAACCTACTATAATACCAAAAATGCCTTCGCATCCTTTTTTAGCACCAGTATTTTTTTGGTTGACTTGTCTACGGCATTTGTTTGTTCGGTATCTTCGTAACCATTCTTTTTAATACTCCAAAATTTATGGTTGTTACAACCAAAAATTGGCACTAATGATAGGGCAAGTTGAGAGTATTATTATTTTTTTCCAACCCAGTTTATACCCTTTCACAAATTCTTTTTCTTGATGGTTCCTGAAATTGGAGGAGTTCCTTCCTTTAGCAACGCTCCATAATGACCTGTAATGCCCATGTAACTTGGCAATATTACCACAATTTGAAGGTTGGTTTTACAAACCTCACACAAACATGAAACCAAGAAATGAGAATAAGTAGTAGGGCGAAGGCGAAAACTTGCATTTTTTTTTTGGCTTACTTTTCTGTATACGTAATACATATTTTAAAACAATGGCAATTCACTTATTTGCTCCGTCAAATGATCAATTAATTTACACGAATACTCAGCATGAGGGAAATGGGTTGTGCAACCAGAGAAATTATTTGAGCTTCTCTTGGTAACTAAAGTATTTATTTCAAGCATAAGAGTGATGTTGCAAGATGATGGTATTTTAGAAGTTAGTGTACACAATGTAGGCCTTACATATTATACAAGATGTTAATCGCATTTGAATTTATGCAAAGTTTCATAGCCATTACCATGATATCAGTTCACACATTTCGAAATGGTGACCAAAGCCATTTTTTGTGAAACATGAGAAAACTCAAGCGGAAAACATCCATATGAATATAGATATAGTGCTAGTCAAGGAATAAACAAAAATTATAAATCACCCTCTGCCTTGGGCAGTAGACAAATCCGAGCATAACATTTTATTTTCTACATATCACCACTCAACTTTTCACAAGAACTCCATAGTAGCAGCCTTTAGTCACCACCATTAATGTAACTAATATTAAGCACATGCTATCATGATTTTTTGGCAACAATACACCTTGCAATTTTTTTCGCTCAATCTGGCCTCATTGCAACCATAGTGGCTAATTCCTATAGGAGAAAACATGATGCTGAAAAGATAATCATGAAAGGTAACAAAGGAAAAGGAAAAGATGGTTTACCACCATTATAGGATAGGCTATGCTCCAAATTCTCATTAATTATATTGGGCTCCCCTCTTGCATGTTGTACCTTTTTGGCACTTCATGATCACGAATAACCCTGCATTTGTTTCTACGTAAAGAAATAATATATTTCAATAAACTAAATCAGCCTCATCTGTCTGCTACATTCACGAATTTCTGCAATCAAAATGCCCCTACCTCCATACTTCACCCCATGGAAAAGGATTGGCATCTTCGTCTGCATCATGCATGTTGGTATAGGGCTTATAGATTTTTATGTGGTAAGGGAAATGGGGGAGATAAGGGCATCAAAATATGTTGGATTCGTAGATTGGGATGTTGGGACACCTCTATCGCCAGAGACTTTTTGATACCCTGCTTTTGAGGGGAGTGGTTTAGTGATTTCAGATATCACAATATAATTAAAGCCATGGTTTGGTTCCCCTTTGCTAGAGGGATTCATGATTTTGAGATTCTAAGAGTAATTGCATGGTCAAGTAACGTTAGATTTTCATTTTTTTGCCATCATTTGCTTGGCCATTGGTCAAACAAACATTGAAAAATGGCTGAATTTATCATAGAAAGCCTCATGGAAGAATTTTTCTCTTACTTGAAGATACAAAGTAATATTACTGATGTAACAGAACACCAAATGACAAGGAAGATTAAAAAGTCTAAGGGGTTTAATACGAGCATCTGATCAATGTGTAGGAGGTAGGTGATCAAACATATCCTTGGACAAGAGAAATTTACATCCCAACCAATGACATCCAACCACCATAATTCCTCGCTTTTCCTATTTTTCATCCTCGATAACCACAAGTAAAACCAAGGAATGTGATCCTATATGGTCTTCTTCTCAAGTTAATAGCCACAGTTCTCCTCAAAACGATAGCCACACTCTAGCACTCTAGTTCCTATAACCCAAGGTCCTAGCCTTGAATCTCAAACTAAGGTGGCCATTAAGTTATATTAGACCAAAATTCTCCCACTTCATTATTTCCTACTATTGAGCCTAGTTGAATACTCCATATGATCACACAATATCTCAATGTTACACTCAACCCTCGTTTATTTCAAATTGTAATCCAAGATATCGACAATCAACTCATTCTAATCTCAGACCCATATGAACCAATAGACTTTTTTCAGTCAAGTCATTATGTGGAATAGCAACAAGCTATGCAACAAAAAATGGAAGTACTTGACAAAAACAAAAGATGGTGGCTTGTACCACCAGAGAATATTTCCAACATCATCAGAGTGCAAGTGGATTTATAAAATAAAGAGACATGTAGATAGCTCTATAACTAGATTTCAAGCTGGGTTAGTCACTAAGGGTGTCACTTGCAAGTGGGGATAAAGTACTTTGAGGCATTTTATCTTGTTACTAACCAAGCTCACTAAGAATTGTTGACTACCCTAAATAAAAGATAGCCTACCCACTTGTGTAGTATCAATCATGCTTTCTTTACATGGAAAGTTAGAAGGGGATATTTACATGATGCAACCACTGGGCATGTTGACCCAAGGCAGCCACATTCCTTACACAACTTCAAGAAAGCATAATATGATTTAAAGGACGTGGCTCAGGCATGGTTTGATAGATTCTAAGGCTATTTACTTGGTCATGATTTTGAAGAAAGTAAGTTTGATTCATCATTATTTAGTTTGCTTAAAGAAAAATATAGGACCCTAATTTCCTTTCAAGCATTGAATTAATTTAGGATAATGTTTGCATTGTGTTGTCACAAAGGAAACATATAAAAGATCTTCTCACAAAGAATTGCTTTAGTTGAAAAATCCTATCAATGCTCCTACTGCTCCTAAAATAAAATTGTCCAAATATAAAAGTGAAGTACTTCAAGATGCGACTTCATGCAAGAGTACCATTGGATGTGGACAATGCATTTTGTTCACCAAGCTGGACATGAAATATGCAATAATAAAACTTGTTTCTTCATAAAGAATTCCACTCAAGAAGACAAGAAAACAACAAACAATGGCCAAGTAAAGCCCTTTGACAAATATACGGTTGTTCCTATATCAATTTATGAATCATTATAGATTCATACGTCTAGTACAAGCATACAACTTGAGATATTTTTGTTGTTGTTTTATTATTGGGGACTAAATAAATGTCGTATAAAAATACAAGAGTTGTCCAATTTGTTATTTTTGTGTGCCTACAGTTGATTGGTAAGTAAAACTAAAATGTGCTTATAAGCATGTCAGTAGCAACAATAATTGCATGCATATGCACAGATGTTTACGAAAATTGTTGCAATAAATATTTGGTACTATTAAATGTTTCGTCACCTATTTGTATAATATTGAAACTGTGCATTTTGAGTCACTTCATTTTCGTGCAGTAGTGATGTAAGATGACTTTGGGATTGCTTCACATAAGCTGCAATAAAGGAAATGTAGACATTGTACTGATAACTTTTTCAAATTCTCACCCCATTTTCCATTTTCAGGTGACTGCAAATAGAATAGTTGGCAGTGCAGCTGCTACATTGCAGAGATGGTTTGATGATGCCAAACTGGTACAAGATATGTCAAAAGTTTTAATAACTATGAAAAATTTTGTGTCTTCTAATTGTGTTTTAAGTTTTGGCTTTGTTGACTTGATTTTATATGTAGTCCTAGTGGTTTATTATTAATAGTTTGTAATAACATCTAGTAGTTATAAAGTGATGGATGTTGGAAGATTATTTTTGTGTGCTATGTCTTTAAAAGATTTTGCTTCAAAAAATATACATTTGTTACATCTTTAGTTTTCTTGATGATATGGCACATGTACTTTGTCAGTTAAGTGTTTGATATAGATATTGCTGAAAGTAGGCCACTAGGTTGATGTGTGCCAACATATTTCTCATTGCAATTATTCAATTAGGCAATTTGTGAAAGGGAAAAAAAAGCTATGTTTTTCTCCTATGAAATATGAAGTGTTCAGATATGCTATTTAAACCAAGCAATTCCAAAAAAGTGGCCGCTATTTAAATCCAACAATTAAACATCTACATAATGACACCATCATCTCTACAACAAGAAGTACATTAATCTTATTTTGAAATAGCTTGTAAAGAATCAATATGAGGATTAAAAATGAGATTTACTCAATAAGATGATAAAAATGAGCTACTGATAAAATGAGGATCCAGTGGTTCCTGTCCAATCATACTAGAAGGATAGTCTCCCAATCTTTTGATTGTGTAGTTCAAAACGTGAAGCACTAAAAGATGGTACCTTGGAAAAAATACATGAAAGCAATTAATTTTAGAGAGTGGATCTAAAATTTTAAACGGTATATATTTTGGTAAAAATTTTGATGTTTGTGATATACTTGTAATTTACTATGTTCTAATTTATGGAATAAATTAAATTGTCCTTTGTGGACATGGGGTGTTGCATCAAAAATTTGATAAAATATCCATCAATCTGGAAGTCTCTCTCTCTCTCTCTCTCTCTCTCTCTCTCTCTCTCTCTCTCCCTCCCTCCCTCCCTCCCTACCAACTAGTGTTGTAAAAAATGGTTTATTAATTGATTCGGCAAGGATTCAAAGGGTTCATGACCGATTTAGTTGAATCAGTTGTGAATCTGCAAAAATATTATTAAAGTCATTGCAAAAATTATAAAATGCACAGAAATTAATTAAAAATAAAAGATTATTTAAATTCTTATGTTAAAATAGTTGAAAGTTGACGTGTGCATTCTTGAGTTGGACATGGACCTGAATCTGTTTGCACCAATCACATGGAAATTTGGGCCAATTAACTCTTATAATTGCTTATACCATCAGTCTAAGGTTTAACATCGAATTCTTATTTGAGTTATTAATCGCTTCACATAACCTCAAACAAGAAGGAAAAATCAATTTAGCAAGAATATTTAACAGCTGATGTGAAACAATATTGTTCACTTTCATGTCTATGATTTTTCAAATATGGAAGTCTCTAATTTTACAAAAAAGAATTATAATAGTTGCAAAGAAAATTAGCAAACATGGGTTTGTCAAGTCTAACGTTGGGTTATGTAGAAGCCACATAAAGAAGGCTGGTCCCCTTCCCCCTGCACGTCCCCAAGGTCTAAGGTTGCTTCATCATTTAGGTAAACCTACAATGCACCCATCAAATAGAGTGCCACGCTAGCAACCCATTGAAGTTCAGGGAATAGCCGCCAAAAAGATTTGAGCAAACAGCATGTTGTTAATGTGCCCGCCAGCCCAACCAACTGTACTTTGTCTCTTGGATGTTAGGTATTGTCATGTATATGTCTATTAATTTTAGTTGAAATCAATTCCAAATAGTGCTTTACTTTTTTTCTTTTAATTTTTCAGTACATGCATAATCTGTTACAGACTTAAGACAAACTAATTACCCTAATATAATACCTTTATATAAAGAAAGAAATTAATTAATTATATAATTTATTAAAGGTAACATTTTGGGAGAGAAAAAGAAAACGTATACAAATTTACAACTGTACACCCCTTAATTCTTTCTCCTGTGAGAATGATCAGGTTTACTTCTATAAGTTGGATCATACTCAAGATGCATGCTTTGCAAACTTTAAGAGCTCTTCCTATGGTTGGCTTTAGATAGTCATTTGCAAGGAGAAAGTGTCTCAGAGGAGGATAATTCTCTTTCTTCAACCCAATATCAGATGCGAAAATTCGGTGGGCTGCTTCCGAGGCAAACTCTAATGTTGCCCCGTGCTCTGATGGATTACCAAATATTTCTTTCAACAATTGCAGGATATTATGGAGGCTAAGTTGTCTTGTGTCATAAGAGATTTTTTTGAAAAAGGGAGGATGGTCAGGAGTATTGGTCGGAATTGTATAGAATTGATTCCTAGGGAGGGAAATGCTGTTCATATTACTGATTTTTTGATATCCTTAGGGAACATCTTTAAGCTCATTCCAATTAATGCCATGAAGTTGAGAATGAGAGAAATTTTCAGGAATTATTATGAAGAATCAGGAGGCTTTGCTTGTGATTATAAGCATTTGCCATTGCCTTTGTTGACCTATAAAAAGATATATTCAATGTTAAAGACAAAGAATGGCAGTGTATGTCTGAAATTAGATCTTTTCAAAGCATCTGAACAAGTTAATTGAGGGTTTCTTGCTGCAGCAACGTCATTTTAGTAGTGTTTGGATTGAGACGATTATGGTGTGGCTTTGTAATGCTTCTTGTTCTATGTTGTTAAGTGGAAGAGAGGAAGATTTCATGTATAGTGAATGTGGATTAAGGCAGCGGGATCCCCTTTCTCCCCTTTTATTTTCGATAGTGATGGAAATTTTGTACCGCAGACTTCAAAAAGGGGATTTTTTTTTTCGGAGCCATTAAACTGCTGAGCCTGTTACATGGGTCAGAAGGGTGTGGGGTCTTCATACATGCAGATGAGACTATGCTGTTTTGCCAATTATAGTAAATTATTGTTAAGACATTGATTGAGTTTAATTCACGTTCTGGCATGAAAATCAACGTCGGTAAATCCCAGTATTTTCCCTTTAATATTGGAGATTTAGAGGAGTCATAGAATAGGCCTTACTTTGGGTGGTCTATTCTATATATGGAGACTTTTCGGTCATATGCAGGGAAAGGATTGTTTGATTAAGTCTGTTCTTTCTAATTGACCTATGATTGGGTTACAACTTTAAAATGCTGTGGTTCAATTGCAAAAAGAATGGAAGAGAAGTAATCAGTCTTCCCTTTGCAAAGTTACTTGGATGAAGAAGATCAGGAGGATTGTCTATTGAAAAATAAAAGGTGGTTCACTTATTAATTTCTGGTTAAATGGGTTCCATCTTATGCTTATGGAAAGATTTACCTCGAGATTTGTTTGATCTCAGGCGTGGAATGTTATCAGATTCAAAGGTGTAGTTGTTAAGTGGAGAAAGGCTCTTTGGATGTCAAAATCATAATCTATCCCTAGTGCCCACTGGTTATCATACATAGCGACTTATAGTTGACTCCCCACTCAATGTTGGCTACAGAGGTTGAGAACTCCTTTAGCCTCTTCTTGTCTTCTTTGCCACAAAAAGTGGGAAGATCAACATCACAAACTCTTACAAATGGAACATCCAAATCTCACATCCATATCAATTATGGTTGCAAACTACCAATTTTAGATGCAAATGGAACTTCTGGATCTACGTGCCACTTATGGATCCATTCCAGAATCACAATATCAATTTCAGGCCTAAATCTAACTTCTGAATCCATGCAAATCCAAACTGTCACCTTCTTATCCATTTGAATCCAAAATGTTGCTTTCGGATCAATTTGGATCTAAACTATTACTTTTGGATCGGTTTGGATCTGAACTATAATATCCATATCCAAGTTTCGTTTTTTAGATCCAAATGTCCATCTGAATAAAATAGTCACATTAAGACCTAAACTCCAAAGTTCGATCTATTGAAGCACAAGACCTGATGCATGATGAAAATTACCCAAATTATCCTTCATTCTCATTTAAAATTTTTCAAATTAACCACGACTTTCCTTGGTAACCTTGGTTTTTGCGAATTACATTTAGGTTCCACTTCAAAAATGCCATAAACGTTCATTGTCTCAAAATACCCCTGGTTGGCCTTTTATTTTTTTCTAAAATATCTAACTTTTACAAATATTTCAAGACAAAGTAGGGAGGTGCCATGCACCGGATATGCTGGATATTTCTGCCATTTTGGCTACGCAAGGATGGATTAGCTGGAACAAATAGATCAAATACGACCTTTAACGCGGTTAGCCCATACTTTTGACCTTATAAAAAGACCAAAAAGACATTTGGTGCCAAACATTGACCTTTTATTGGGCCGAGCCAACTGAAAGTAAAGATAGCTAGGTAAGCTAGTTATGATGACTGAAATGCGAGTTGGCTTTGACGGACATGGTGGGTGATCAGAAATTTAAGAAATCTAATTTATATATTGATGCAAACATCATACTCAATTTTTAATAGGTGGCTTACGTGGCGATAAGTGCCCATTCAACATTTATTCTGATCAACTGCACCGAATTGGGCAGAGTTAATTTGTTTATATATATGTTTGTTCTTTGAAGGAAGGACTTGTAGGCGCCTGCACATGGCAGGAAATATATTTCGTTAACAATCTTAGTTTATGAATTGAAACCACCATACGTATGCCCCCCAGCTGCGTCCAACGTTTATGTGTATTCTAAACTAGCAGCTGGCAAACCTTCTACAGATTACCGTATTCATGTAAGAAGTTGTGTCGATATCTGACCGGGAACCGGTCCTGTCGATATCTGACCGGGAATCGTACCTTCAAATATCTGACCTTCAAAGGGCCGAGTTTCAGAAATTGCCCCCTTGTTTCGCACCGATCGATCTGCTAATACCGCCCCTGCCTTGACGGCAAACACAACCATGCCGTATAGCGTACATGAAGCAACAAAGCGGACATTTTCAATTTTTAGAGAAAGAGAGAGCTATCTGACTAAATGAAATTATGTTAAGACAAAGAAAAAAACAAGCATCACTGCTAGAGCCACCTATATAGACCGTTATTACATCATAAACTATGGGCAACATCGATATAATGACACCTTTTTTTCTGATATTTTTGTTAAAACATTAATCATCTGAGAAAATATTCCACGTTCAATAGGATTGACTTATCATATATATATATGTTAATATTGTTTAAAAAATAGTAATCTTCTATTTACATCAACTTCGTTGTCATTTAAAGTAAGATTGCATAAAATTCATATAGATTTAATATCAAAAATTTATATCCGTGCATTTGGTTAAATCTTTTGCCAAAATAGTCCAGTTTTGTCACAGCAGTCCAACATTAACATAATTGTAGTTTCAAAACCCACAATGATCGTATAGCATACGTGAAGCAACACGCAGGAAATTGAATTCGATACATAAAAGTTAATTAAGAAAAGGGCAGCAGTAAAATGAATAAATAAATAAATAAAGTTCCAATGCCAGAATACATGCGCCATTGGTTTGATTAGACTGCCACGCCGGAGGCACTGTTTGTTGGCCTTTCATTCTTTAGTGGATGACGAACATGAATTTTAAGTTTTCCAACGTCGACATTTACCATAATAATCCATTATCAGTTCTCTCCCACCATTTCTTAAAATCTTAGACGTGATCAGGTTGTGGTTTGGCCTCATAAATATGTTCTGCTACTTTAAATAATTTCAAGTTGCTGATGATTTCTTCATCAAATTTACAACTGTATAAATTTAAGGTAACTGATTACCCTAATATAATATCTTTATGTAAAGAACTTTAAGACAAACTAATTACCCTAATATAATACCTTTAATAGTTGAAATCAATTCCAAATTGTCTTTTAATTTTTCTGTACATGCATATTCTGCTACAAACTTATGACAAACTAATTACCCTAATATAGTATCTTTATGTAAAGAAAGAAATTAATTAATTATATAATCTCTTAAAGGGAACATTTTGGCAAAGAAACAGATAACCTATACAAATTTACAACTGTACACCCCTTACTTCTTTCTCCTGTGAGAATGATCATGGTAACTTCTGTTACCACATCACAGTACAATGTCCATAGTACTCGCCACCTCTATCTGATCAGACACTTGCATTACTTCTCCATTTTGTTTTTCGACCTCATTCTAAAAGTCTTTCAAAGCTTAATAGATTTCCAATTTCTCAAATAAAAGATAGAGATAAATTAGTAGTAATAGTCAATAAAAGTGACAAAATACCTTTCACCCATATAACATAGGGCAATCTGTCTGCATACATCTGTATGAATAATTTCTACTTTGTTGTTGCTCATTTTAGCACATTTATTGTATGTGTTACTCTGCTTATACTTAATATGTCCTAAGCGATAGTGCCAAAACATATAGAATTTCATTCAACATGCCACATTTATTACCAATTGATATATTGCCACAGGATAGAGACTCATGGATCGTAGTTAATCAGTCAAACATGTATAACCAATCCAGATTGAATCTTTCTAAATAAATAATTTTGAATTTTCAAATTAAGACAGTATCCAAGTTTATATAGTCAAAAAATAGAAACAAGGTTTCTGCTATAAGATGGTACATAAAATTTATCCACTTAAGTCTAAAACAGAACCACTCTCTAGCATCACCTACAAGCCCCAAAGGCCTTTTGAAGAAAGTACTTCTCTTATGTTCCATTGGCTTCTTTTGTTCATAAAAGCCTGCAAGGTATCGGCAATATACACAGTGTCACTCGAATTAACCCACCAGTTATTAACTGGAATAATAATCAAGTTACATTCATGAGAAATTAATGATAAATTGTCTTTCCTAGCCAACAGTTCACATACTTTTCACAATTTGTCTTTTTATGTCATTTCTTCTTATAGACGAAGCACTTCATAGAAGAGACATCTTTTTGAGGCTTGATAGTAGATTGGTTAGATGTTCATGTAGCGGACTTTTTAGCCTTTTTCTTTATGACATTCTTCTTTAGTCCGATTTTATGTTGACTTTTATGAGAAGCCACATGTGCACTATGCACATTCTCACTCTTCAATCTCTCTTCTTCCTCAACACACTTGGACATCAAACCATTCAATGTCTATCCATGATTATGCATGTTCTAAGAGATGTTGAAAGAACCTTATTCAGCAGGTGGAAATAATAGAATCAAGTGGACTAAGAGGACGACAGGAGTTAGCAATTCTAGACTACAGAAGCAGCAAGCGAAGGCAATTAGATTACTCACACTTTTCAAAGATTGCTTTCTCATATGTTGTCTTTTTATTAGTTAAAAGGGCAGACTCATTCACATGAAGTGTTAGGTATAGATCCATATATCCTAAGGTCAACAGTACAATTTCTTTTCAATAGTAGAATTAGATCCATCAAAAATGAGAATATTACTTTAGCTATACAAAATAACAGAATTAGGCAATGCAAGCGACAAAAGATATACGTGACGATTGATGCTTGATCAATACAATGAAATAACAAATATAATAATAAGGCCCTTTATATAATTTTTTTCCTAAGCAAGTGTGAGAGCCATTGCGGCCTCACTTTGGTGATAAACCATGACATAACAATACACTTTACTCCCCCTATGCTGTTGGAAGGGTGGGCAAAAGCCCTCCCCTTCTCCATTATGATAGGAAAGGCACTCCCCATTTTGTCGTCTTTTTCACAACGGACCAGGCCCCTAACGGGGTTTGTTCTGCTGGTGCTGCTGCAAGGCAAAGAGACACGAGGCAGCCTGGGTATGTGTTCCTCATCTGCTTCACTCCCTCCCATCCAGAAGGAGGCACTGCTATCGATGGGAAAAGAAAAAGGCAGGCCTGCCACTTGGTGGCCCATGCCCTCCTTTTTCCTACGTGGTTTCCATCAGTGATAGAGAGAAGGGCTTCCGCGGTCCTTTGATTTGCTTCAGGAGTTCCCAACACCCAACGGCCTTCCATCTATGTCTCTTTCTCGTATACCTGAAGAGGGGCTTGCCGGATGCTGTCGGCGGACTGCTATCGATGGGAAAAGAAAGAGGCAGGCTTGCCACTTAGTGGCCCACACCCTCCTTTTTCCTCGGTGGTTTCCATCAGTGATAGAGAGAAGGGCTTCTGCGCTCCTTTGATTTGCTTCAGGAGGTCCCAATGGCCTTCCATCTATGTCTCTTTCTCATATACCTGAAGAGGGGCTTGCCGGATGCTGTCGGCGGAGGGGACAGAGCCCCTCGCTGGCAACCCATTCTTATTTTATTTTTAAAATACTAAAGATTTACAGGAGAGAGAGGGAATGCAGAGATAGAGAGTGTGCAAGAGCGCGAGAGTTTCGAAATGGCCAGTAACAACCTGTCCTCTCTCTCAATAACAAAAAAACACATGATACACAGGAGTGTAGAACTTGTCTTTAATACCAATTGTTGGAGTTTTGAAGTAATACTAGCCTTCAAATGCACATGCTCAAGCAAAAAAATAAATATATAAGACTTATACTGGTTCCTACCATAGTGCACAAAGAGAAGAATGAAGATGAATGACCTCCTCAGCCAACGACTATGGTCGATGAGCACGAACTCAGAATACCAAAGGTGAGTAGGGATAGATCCTCATAAGTTTTCCACGTCCATTAAACCACTCTTACATCATGTGGTATTGAGCAGAGAGTTTGCAGCACTGGAATCGGACGATCGAGGCGGAGCTGAAACAATAAGTGAATGCCATGGAAGTGCCGATAATAAGTGAAATAGATCAACTGTGGTTTGGACACGGAGTTCGTTCTGATTCCATGGTTGGGACATGGAATGCTTCCCTCCCGCGGTTCAGACACGTTACGTATTGGTCCAATGGGACCCCCGTAAAATGACGCTTTGAAGAGACGCCATTGTTGAGAAAGCGTGCCTGTGTCTCTGTGGACATCCAAGTGACTCAGAGCAGAAAAATCGACAGAGAGAAGCAGGTCTCTCTCCCTTCAGACAAACACAGCGAAACGGATGGTAAAAGAAGAAGAGATAATGCCAATGGGAAGCGATCAGAGGTTGAGCAAGAATGGTGAGTGGTCAGAAGTGTGAGCAAGAATGGTGAGCGGTTAGAAGCGTGAGCAAGAAAGGGACAAGAAGGAGAGGTCGGAAGCGAGAGGAAGGAGGAGGCCACACTGTCCCTCTTGCTATTATCTCGGAGAGGAGGGACATGAGAATATCACAGACTTTTGGTCAGTATCTTGGGAAAATGTTTTGAGTGTGGGATGACTTATATTCATTCATGCTTCCCTTAAAATACCGAACAAATTGCCAAATGATCAATGATCGATATGAACATATTTCAACTTCTTGCTAGGCTCGGATGTTAGTATGAGACGTTCAGAGTAAAATCCAGCCTTAAATGAGGTTTGTTTTATTGTCATATATGTAGAGGATGGATGACGTATATATGAAGTCTGCTGGTTTGTTCAATCATATTTCAAGACGATTTTGCGGCTATAACAACATATTCTCGTATTAAAGTACAAGGTTTATCACATTTTTTTTTAATAAAAATAAGCTCACTTTTCAATAGGCAGTATCTGAAAAAACACCAAAAGCAATTTGAAGCAAGGCTTTGTCGTCCAAAATTCAAGCTTTCCTTACGGTACTGAAAAAGCAAGAACATAGTAACATACTGTCTTGATCAAATTATTGTTTTGACACAGCATCGTCTTCAAAAACACCCAATCTCGATGTGACAATCAAACATGTGGGGATAACAACGTAGACTTATTCTAGAAATCAACTGCCAGGTAATGTAACAAAATCAAGAAGTAAAATGCAATAATGGCACACACATTATGTCTAAATAGAAGTGGGCACCCGTCTTGGCCAGGGTCGACAATTTTTAATTAATTTTAAATAAATAAATGCATATCTAGAATATTTTTCTTATATATTTTTTTGATTAAAATTTAACTGGGCTGGGGCAGGCCCCTCTTTTGTCATTTTGATGCCACAATTTAGTTCTAAGCAATGATTGAAAATAAGAAGACCAAAATTAATGATTATGGGTGCATCTAAGAGGAACACACCTGTCTTAAAATATATATATATATCTGACATGAAAATTACTTCATTCTAAATAGTGCAATTCTTGTTTTATATTCATTTTCCAATTACTTTTAATATTCATTCCTTTCTCATAGAGATTGACCAATTCGGTACCAGTTTTTTGGCAAACTATTTTGACTGACCCTTAAGTTGACCGGCCAACAAAATAGTTTTTGGATTAACACTTGTGAAACAGTGTTTGAAATGCGATGGTCCGAAATTAAGTGGATTCTCTCCAAGGAAAGCTCATGATTTGGGTTAGTAATATTACTTGGTAAGCTGATAAATATGACCAAGAACCAAGGAGGCACTTTTGTTTAACAAGAAAGTGTTAAGAGCGAAGGTTGGGATGCAAATCAACCACCACTAAAATACCAAGCTGATCAAAGGCCGGAAGTCATCTTGTTGATGGTGAACTTGGTCGTTCCAACTCAACGCATGGTCGATCAGTAGAGCAAGTACAACTCCGGCCGATGGGAGGAGCTGGCCATGGTGCCCACCAGATGGGGTGGGGAGGAGAGGTCCGAGAAGAAGAGTGGCTAGGAAAGGGCAGGGGAGTAAGTGGGAACTGATGTTGTGAATGTGAAATGACCAGAGTCCCTCATATGTGAAAAGGAAAACCCCCATAAGATGCCTTGAAGAATGGTTTTTTCTTTGGTCAGGCAAAGGGTGTATCTATTTGGTTGTTGGGATGTCGTATCAAGTAGATGTGGTAAAAATTGTGATCTTGATTTCATAATAGAAACAAGAAAGTAACAATCTTATTAGAATTCAAAACGGTTTTCGCATGCTCAACAAGTGCAGGGAGCGATCAACCATTTCAAGAAGGAAGTTCACCTTTCAACTACAAAGAGGACTGGACCTATTGTGATATTAGATGGTCCTGACCAATGTGAGTCATGGTAGGATCAAAAGTCGTTATGTGCATAACAGGTACGTACTTTATTTTGACAAAACATTATAGTTCTATTTTGCCAAAACAATAAACACCCACTTGCAATGCCATCATAAAATGGTATTGCTCACACATTCGTTGAAAATGATGACAACAAAAACAATGTGTCTGCATCATAAGCTATTAGATAATAAATCAGTTGCCACATGAGAACATTGTGTTTGTTTAAACACTGGTGACCAAGTATTTGCATTTAACATACCATAACCATAAAGGACAGTTTACCCATGATTGCAGCTCAATATTCAATTATTTGCCACAGTTGTACGATTGGAAAACGTTTTATAGTAAAGTAATAACTCAAGTATCAAAACTGAAATCAGGAACCGGCATTTCAGCAAATATATTTAAGTAGCTTACCTATCCACTGAAAACTCTTAATTCTTCAAGTCTCAACAAGAATTAATTCTATTTCATAACAAACAAATGTCCAAAACACACTTTTCTACCCTAGGCCACGTTTGATGGCCTGGATTTTTTTGAGGGGGAATTTGTTCAGGGGGAAAAAATCCACGGTAAACTGACATGAGGGGGGATTTTCCTTTTTCCTGTTTCAGGCCATGTTTGGTGGCCTGGAATTTTTTTTCAGGGTAAAAAATCCTTAGTTTGATAAACAAGAAAATGTTTTCATGGAAAAAATTGTTGACCATTACAACACGCTGAGACATTCACTGGAGACACGAACAGACGCAGACATACATATGGAAGAGCAAATATGTCAAAGTATAAACTACTAACTAAACATCCAAAGAGAAAACGACTTCAATAAACATCAAATATTTTCTGTGCCCTCTTACAACAAGGGATGCCTGCTTTTTTGTACATACTTTTTTGTGCTATTAAGTACCTCCTTCATTGACTGAAACAACACATGGTAATAATTTCCAGTGCACTATAGCACTCACGATGCAGCACCTCCATCATCTAGCCCTCCCTGCAAAATCAAATGATTAACAAATACATAGGGGAAGCACGAACATTGGTCCGACTGGCCTTGAGCTCCCAGGGATACTACGCCTAAGGTCCTGCAAAGCATGAAAACATAGTAGCTCGACACTATGCTGAACGTCTTGCAGGCATACAATAAAAACATGGAACTATAGTAGCAGTCATCAACATTGGTCTGTACTCTCATTTTGCATAAAAACATTGCATCATTGCATCCACCAAATCCAGCTGCACAGAAGTAAGATAATGTCAAACATGCACTTTAGCATGTTTGAAAAACTTCAGAACAGGCATACCATGACAGAATTAACAAAGTCATCAAGTTATTGAAACAAACAAATCATTGTTAGCAACTCTTTTCAAAAGAAGCTCAGTTTGGTAAGCTCAATTACGAGGAATAGAAACAAATCTCAAGAGGCCAACATGAACAGAAAAACTGTATCATCTTTCCCTGCTCAAAAGCCCAACATGAATCCATCATACTGCAACTTCAAGAATGTCAAAAATTGGAAGTGAATGCTTTGTTTGAAGACCAAGAAACCATGTAATCACAACCAAAACTTAGCATTGTCCAACATTCAAGTGGGTGTCCATATTGTCCAACATTCAAAGTCTGATGCAAATGAAGAAGGTGAAATTATCTCTCTTCACTAGTAAGAATTTTAATGTCTTACATCTGTTGTTGTGCAGCCTTAGATTTATAAAGTCTGTCATAGCCATATGTAGTATTTGCACACAAGATTATTACATCTGCCAAAAGCCCAAAAGACGGTTAAACTAAAGAACAATGTGGTTAAGTGCATTGAGGTGAAGCTATGTGCTAAGCATGTGTTAGGCTTACCAAACAAACCATGAGGTTTGAACGGTGAAAATATACAACATATCAAAAAGAAGCAAAAGAGGGGATCGCAACTTCACCTACTTTTATCTGAAACAATCCAAGCTCAAAATTTCTGAGAGGAAAAGAGGGAAACAGTAGAGGAAGATGTGGAAGACGTGGAGGGAATCAACGAGGGGAATGGATGGATATATATAAAGAGGAAAGAACAGAGAGTGCAAGAGATTGCGAGGGTTACCTGCAAAGAAAATCATGGAAAGAAAGCAGGATAAAAGGCGTTTTGGGCAGTTGCATGATGATGATGATCATGAAGGGGATGCCGAGCATGGCGTCAGACTCATCACCATCATCACATGCCTCCCTGTCCTCTGAACATAAAATCTTCGTCATCGTAGAATAGGGAGAGAGAGGTTGGTAAGAACGCAGAATAGGGAGAGAGATGTTGGCGTACCGCAACATCCTTCGAAAGACCACGACGGCTCAACTTGTTAGAAACACCACGACAACGGCTGGAGGCAGAGCAGCGGCGGTGGTGGAGAGCACGGCGAGCGATCGGGCGAGTGATCGAAGAGGAACAAGAGTGACGACGAAGCCCTAACGGGCAAAAAATTTATCTCCGCAAAAAGTCGGAGCCTCAGGGTCCGACTTTTTTCCAGGGAAAAATTACCCTGGATCAACCTTTTTACCCGGGAAAAGTTCACGGTGTTTGATAACACCGGTTGAAATTGTACATTTTTTTCATTTTTTTCTATTCAACAGTGTTTCCCCCAGCCATCAAACGTGGCCCTAAGGAAAACCAAAAAGAGGGTTAGAAATTAGACAAATTTTATAAAGTTCATAAAATGCCAAGGAAAACCCACAGATGCCATAAGAATTCTTGAAAAAACTTCAATTATGACAAGAACTAAACAAAAATAAACATAGAGAATGTTTACATTGAGTAAGACGGAGAGCAAGATTGCTCTTCTAGACTCCTTAAGCTTTTCCCAGGTTTCTGCCTTCATCTATCTAAAAATGTTGCTTTCTTGCCATTTTGGAATTGTCACATTCTTGCCCACTAAGTTATTTGTAATGTGAGATAAGGCACTAAATAATCAGCAAGGTGAGCTGGGAGAAATTTCAGAGAGAGAGAGAGAGAAGAAAGTTGCAGATATTCACTGCCAGCCCTAAGAAGATTGTCAAACAAAATGGTCAAAGGAACTGATCACAAGACATGACGTTATCAAGGACAAACAGTCCTCTCCTGAACAAACATATTGAACTAGAGATTGAGTGATCCATCCATGGAAGATGGCACAAAGAACGCACATAGCTATAACAAAAACAGACAACATCAATGAATTCAAGAGTGTGAATACAAAGGAGAATTTGAAAATTCTAATGCATCACACACTAAACGATCTTCCAGCAACTCTATCACCATAGCCAACAATCCAACCAGAAATCCCAGAGTTACACACCAAAACAGACGAAGTTGGAAAAAAAATTTTCATGTCCAAGAAATGAGAACGAGAAGGAACAAAACAATCATGAATACATCCAATCCATGGGCATACTGAATGGTCTTCCACAAATCCAGTCACCTGAAGCCCAACAGACCTAGAAATCCCAAACATTCTTCAACAGAGTTTCTCGAAAAAGATCAAGCAAGAAACAACTACTAGGCTTATCAACTCAACCAGTCGATTGAGAATGAAGGACACCGAAAAAGAAGAACAAGAAAGAACTAAATTCATACACATCAAATACGATCAGTACCTAAGTTTCCATCAATCTCAGGCTCTCAAAATAATTTTAAAACAAGACCGACAAAAAAAATTACTAATCGGCAAGGCCGTTTGTGTCAGTTGGCCTGGGTCCCAGGTACCCCGCAGCGGCTCGGCCCGCCGCCCAGGTCTATGTGTCAGTGCTCTGATGCTCTCTCTCTCTCTCTCTCTTCCCGGCTTCTTTCTTTTGGCAGAAAATTTTTGAGGGAACCTTAGTGGTTGGCGGGGTTATTATAGAAAATTTTCATGTCGTCCTTGATAACTTGCTGTAATTTTGAAAAGTGCCTTCACATTTTCAATTTCTTAATAGAAACCCTTCTTTTGCCCATCGATTGCTTAACAGGTATTCACTTTATTTTAAAAATTTTATAGTTATATTTTGTCAAAACTCTTCTATATCGCAAAAATAAGCACTCAAAGTCTGGAATTTCCAATTTTACAAGATAAAGAAATCACCAACGTCCAATGCAACAGATCAAGATTTATAAGAATAAAAAAATATGTAGCCTTTTCAAGTTCTAAATTAATTTATACAACTAAACACTCAACATTTTCTTAAAACATCTCAAACACATCTATGTGGCTGCTTTTAGAAAAAAAGCCAAATGAATGAAAACCATGAGCAGGCCGCTCTTCCACTAATTCTCATAAGTTATTATTATTGGTATACCATCCTTTTTCTCTCTTTGTTTAATTTTGATATAGAAAGGAGGATGCTGAGATGAAAGATGAATACAATCAAATTTTCATTTTAAAAGAACTCGAGATTCATTCTCTTTTTCCCTCTCTGCTTTTTCAACACACACACACACACACACACACACACACACATATATATATATATATAGAGAGAGAGAGAGAGAGAATGAAATTGGTACGTACTTGACCATTTGATTTTTCCAGGATAAATGTTTGAGAGAAATTCAAAGAGAGAAAAAGTGATGTTTTAGTCTTTGGCCGTTAAAAAAAATGGAAAATAGCCTCATATCTTGGCAAAAAATGAAAAAAGGGTGATTTAGAAAGAGATAAATTGGTAGGCACGTGACCATTTGATTTTTCCAAGAGAAAAGTAAGAGAAAGTCAAAGAGAAAAAAAGAGGTGATATTTTAGTCTTTGGCCGTTAAAAGCACAATCGCTTAAACAGTAAACAACCACTTGTAAACAGTTTGCATCATAAGCTACCTGCTAATAAATCAGTTGCACATGAGAATATTATCGATGGTTAAACACTGATGACTAAGTATTTTACCTTTAATATACCATAACCATAAAAGACAATCTTCCCATGGTTGCAGCTCAATATTCAAGTGTTTGGCACAGCTGTACAATGGACAAACTTTTTATACAAAAGAAATAACTCAAATATCAAAACTGAAATCGTCTTTCAGGAAACTACACTTGGCAAACACATTTAAGTAGCTTACCTTTCCACTGAAAGCTCTTAATTCTTCAAGTCGCAACAGGAATTCATTCCATTTCCTAACAAACAAATGGCACTCTCCAGGACATGCCGTTTTACCCTAGGAAAACCCAACAAGAGGGTATGAAATGAGACCAATTTTCCTGCGTTCATAAATATGCCAAGGAAAATCCATAGATGCCACACGAATTCTTGAAGAAACTTCATCAATTAAGACATGGACTAAAGAAAAATAAAAATAGACGTGTTACCCAAGTGGGAGACAGAGAGCAAGATTGCTCTTCTTGACTCCTTAAGTAGTTCACAGGATTCTGCATTCTGATCTTTGAAAATGCTGCATTCTGCCGCTCTAACATTGTCAAGTACTTTGACATCAACTTAATTGAAAGCCTGTAAAAGAGAAAGAAGGATGAAGGTGATGAACAAAAGAAATTAATGTGGTATGGAAGAAAAATTCCTACTCCACAACTCAGTCATCAATTTCATGATGATCTGGTTCCCTTGGCACAATATCTATACATTGCTATGTCTGATTCGAATTTGAATCAGTTTCAATGGGCGTACAATCTGTTTGCTTGAATTTCTCCTTTGGCTTTGAATAGGAGAAACTGACATTCTCCCAAAATCTTTCATCATTGTGAAGAGCCGTTTTTGTTGCTTGTCTGATTGGCTTTGCTTCCATATTTATTGCTCTTAATTTGCTGGAATTCTTATTTATTGCTGGATCCATAACAAGATGTGTTTTAGTTTCTTGACTCTCGTGGCTGAATTGATTTTCTGTCATATTAGTTACACCTGATTTCCTGTAGTTATGATCCATGCCTGATCTCCTGGAGTTATGAACCGTTGAAGACGCACCTGATTTTCTGGAGTGAGCTGGTGCGTTATCATCCCCCCTCAACCGAAGGGAAGGTTGCATATGTATGCCAAGATGCTGAATCGTTGCTGAGACAATGGTTTGGTAAAAAGATCTGCAAGCTGACCTTCGGTTGTGATGAATTGAGTATTCATATTTCCCAGTGCAACTTGTTCACGAACAAAATGATAATCGAGTTCCAAAATGTTTCATACGTGAATGAAAGACTGTTTTCATAGTGGTATGTAGTGCCGAAATGTTGTCACTCAATAGAATTAGAGCTTTGGAGAGGTAGACACCAAGATCTTGTAAAATAAAGGTAAGCCAATTAATTTCAGCAGCAGCTCCTGTGAGGGCCCAGTATTCAGCTTCACAGGACGAGCGAGCAACAGTCGGTTGTTTCTTAGAGCTCCAGGATATACAATTTGGACCAAGAAATGTGCAGTATCCTGAAGTCGATCGGCATGTATCTGGACAGCCTGCCCAGTCTGCATCAGAGTACGCTTGGAGAGTCAAATCTTGGGATTTATAGAGACGTGCCTCGAACATATCGTATAATGTGTTTCTAGATTTGAAAATGCTACATCGTTGGGGCATGCATGAATTGACATGAAAATTTTACTGTATAGGAGAGATCTGGCCATGTAAGGGTTAAGTTTTGAAGTCCACCAACAAAACTTGGAACCAACAGTAATAGGTGCGGTCACTATTTTACATTGCTGCATTTGTGCTCGAGAAATAATGTCTTGAGCATATCTAGACTGATGCATAAACAAGCCATTGGAAGTCCTTGCAACTTGAATTCCCAAGAACTAATTCAGATCACCGAGATCATTCATAGCAAATTGTTGTCTGATGGTGACGAGGAATGACATTATGAATGAATGTGAATTTCCTGTAAGAATGATATCATCAACATACAGTAATAGAATAGGGATAGATTTTAGCCCATGATGCACTCCAGTGGATCCGGTAGAATTGGTGACTGCATATGCTGAAATGTAAATTGTTTCTCTTCCCCTTACCTGACCCGAATTGATGTGGTTTGTTAAGTTGTGGGCTAGTCGTCCTCTTTGGCCAGATCAGCAGTCTTGGCTCATCTGTTCGCCTCACACTTGTTGCCCCCTTACCTTGGTATGAGGTGGTTATCTCAAAACTCAAGGCATTCATGATGGGGCCATTGGTTCCCAAGTCATATATGGTCACCCTTTCACCACTCTCCTCAAGGATCCTAGTTATTCTTTCAAGGAGGTCGGAGGAATTCTTGCTGAGTTGCTTTAGCCGAGGGCTGTCAAGTGTAGAGTTCAAAGCCTGGTCCCCATCCAACAAAAATGAATAGGCTTGCATGGAGCTGTCGACCCTACACCCTGTTTTCCCAATGTCTATAGGCAGCGCTGAAGGGCCCTCCTGTGTTCACCCCCATTCGAGCCCCCTGCTGACTCAAGATGGCTTGAGCGGACCTGCCCTCAACGAGCCAAACTGCTCCAGCAGTTCCGACATATCCTTTTACATTCACCGCAGTTGCTGGGGTCTCCTTGGCAGGTGTTGTCCTCACAGCCGGGCACAAAACGGAGATAGAGAGTGTGGGCTGCCCGCAGTTTGCCTTTAACAGGCTGGTTGTGCGATGGAAGAGGTAACAATCACACCTTTGCCCTTCTCCTTTGGCAGCTCCGGAAGAGCCTTGCTTATTGTGGGTTGTAGATTCTGCATCAGAGAAATTGAAGATAGTGCCATCGGCAAGGAATAATAGGTCGAAGAAAAGGATACCTTGTTGACATTTGATAACAGAGATGATAGCTGAAAAATGACTTTCTAGAGGTGACTAGATAAACAAGAAGAAACA